>NW_015090831.1:757992-793158 GCF_001431845.1 Calidris pugnax | reverse complement strand
CAACACATTTGTTGCGAAGGTTGGAAGAGCCCCCAAAAGCTGTGCTAGAAATGACCATGGATTTGATACAACCTCATGCCACATCCCTCCTGGTAACAGATAAGGATGCTCAGGGAGCCCGTGGAGGACAGGGACCCTCGATTGTCCCTCCAGCTGTGCCACCAGCCAGCGTGGGGACTGCCTGAGCAATCTGCTGTATCCACATCATCATGTTCAGTAGCCACAAATAAATTTTGTCTCACCCTTTAGACAACTCCTGACTTCTACCACCCCCCTGTCGCACAGAGATCCACAGCTCAATTATACCCTGGGAGAATAAGCATTCCTTTTATCTCTTTTTAACCAACTACCTTATAATTTCAATTCTTGCATTATTGAATTATCATGAAATAATGAATAATCATTCTTTATTCACGTTCTCTGTGCCACCCTTGATTTTATAGCAACTATATTTTACCAACCCTCACAGCAGAAGACAAAATGGTTGAAGGTAAAAAAAAAAAAATAAATCATTCTCCAGTAACTATTTTGGAGCTATTTAGAAACCTAGAATTTACTTACGTACTGCACAGAATGATAAAAAAAAATAAATACAGAGAAATCTGAAGTTGAATATTGTGCCAAACAAAGGAAGAACTGCTTGTCTTCCTTGGAGTTCATAAATCCCTGGAAGTGGACTAAGCAGCTTTCTCACCTCTTCAGAAGTACCCTAAATACCAGGAGGTGGGAGGTGGTTGGACAAAAGATATAACGGGAGACAGCTGATCCATTTTAAAGCCTCTCTCGTTCCTTTTTAGGCTTGAGATTTCACATAAATATTTCTTTAAATGCATACATCTATGTACCAAAACTAACATTTGAGAAGCTTCCAAAACTTGGCTTTTAATTAAACCCATGAAAGTATAATGCTCACAGTGAATAAGTATCAAAAATAGAGACAAAACTGAGAAAATATGCAGGCATTTTTCTTGGGTTTTGTCAGGCACTGCAAAGACAATTAAGTTTCTTTTCTTCACCATACATATAATACTCAGAAGTGAAAGCTTAATTAACTTGTCAGAAACTATGGCATCTCTTTTCTTGAGCTGCTGAACCCACCTTCCCAAAAGACTTGAAGGGAAAATAAAAAAACTAAATGCTTTCGCTGAAATACCTGCTCATGCATGACATTCCTGTCCTGAAACACAGTTTGTCTGTCATTACCAGAGGCTTTTTTATCCATCTGGGTGAGCACGCTCGTTTTTCCCATTTGTCTGGGAACGTCTCGGCCCAGAATTGCAATTGCTCCAAGAGGACGGACGTTGGGCTCAAGGAGCAGGACACGGTGCCACCAATTACATCCTATGTTTATCAGGCAAAACCTCCAAGTTTCAGCAAAATATCTTTGAAGATGCAGCTTTTTATGCCCATTAAAGGCCCTTCTTAGGAGCAGTTGTAAAAGCAAAAGTTGTTTTTTTATCCCTAAATACAATTTCCCTGCTTTTCGGGGGGGATGGAGGGGATTCCAGATGCATGGAGAAGTGGAGCCCAGAAAGTGAGGAGATCTAGTCATCTGCAGGGCCTGGGACTGCACTCTCCTCTGCTGGCCAGCCTCTGGGTTTTTGTAGATATTTCGCATTTCTTCTCACTGAGTCCAGAGGCAGCTGTGGCCAATAAGTCCCTGTCAGCAAGGGCTGCCTGGAATTGTGCTCCCAGCAGCTGGAAGAGCCGCCACAGCCCCAGAGAGGCTCCTGACCCCACTTCCAAGAACCATGAGGGTTTTGAAGGAGGGTTTTGGGGAGAAGCGTGGGCTCAGGCTGTGGAGTGGATGACACCTCCCAGACAACGCCTGTCCCCTGCCCAACAGATCCACTCCAAAAACAGAGAGGAGCTCCTGAGTTTAATAGAAGTTAACAAACCTAACATTAACCCTTAAATTTGGCCAGTGCAACAAGTGCCTTTTGCATTTCTTTTTTTTTTTTTAATACAGTCTTTCAACCCGAGCTCACTTAAGTTTGAAAAATATTGTACTTTATCCTCCTGTAATCTCCTCTCCAAGATATGCATGTTTAAACAAAGTGCAAAGGTCCAGGTGCTTTACTGCATTAGTAATGACCCAACATCTCCCCTTCAATAATGCAACACCGAACAGAGCACAGCAGTTTTTTTTGCTTTCTCATTTTAAAAATGTATTAAAACTTCTCTCTGCGGGGCCAGGTGACAGGACGAGGGAGTAGAAATCGTTGGGTTTTTTCCAAGGCAGAAAATATTGCTGAGGCATTCAAGGGATAATTTTTCACCTCCCATATAAATCACTATCTTTACTTCTCTACTAACTTTGCTACCGCCTTTCCAGCATTATATCAGAGTTTAGTGTGCTCTGGGGTTTGGTGGATGTAACTCTCTGCTCAACAGACCTGAAACCTGTGCGAGTAATTCCGAGCCCGTGCAATCCTACCTAATGCGTGATATTGAGAAACCTCCTCTCTTCTGATGGATATTAAAAGCAAACACACACAATTCTTAACCACTCAACAGGAATTCATGCTGCAGGTCTTTCTTCTTCTCCTAAAAATAAAAGTAAATTAAGGTTTCTCCTTTTCCCTGTGACAGAGCACTCCAGAGACTCGCACAGACCCACAAACTCTGCGAGTTTTCAGAGGAATCTTCATTAAGGTATTTCTCCTGATAGAAAACAAAGCTTTCCTGTAATGCATCGTTATATTACCAGGCCTTTTGGGGCACTCCTGGTGACAAAAGATACAGTAGCCCATTGGAGAATACAAGTTATAAGCCCCTGTTATATTTCATATCTACAATGGATGGTAGCTCTTTGGTTAGATGTGCAGCAGCTCACAGCTCTGGCTTTGGAGATAACCTGGTTCAGGTCTCCATACACCAGCCAGGACAGGAGGAGCTGATGAAAACTGGCAACAAGTCTGTATTTATCAGCTTAAATCAAAACCAGTCAATGGGATGAACTTATCACTGGAGACTCAGTTAAAAAAAAGTACAGGGCAGACCCTGGTGATGGGAGCTTCAACGTGAGCTGAGTTGAAGGACAGAGGGATGCTGGAAGGTAGAAGGTCCTCCAGGAAAAGGGCAGCTCCTTCAATTCCCATGCCATGGGCTTCAGATGGAAAAACTGCAGCCCTGCCTTTCCTAAGCGCACAGCGAGCCACACCTTTCTAAACTAATCATTTTATCTGTTATCTGCAAAAGCCAAACAGAAAAACGAGCCGGTTTCCCGGATGAGCATAAACACTAAGCCCTGGATGTTAGGAGGGAATTTTCCCCCCTCTGGTACGTGCTAGCATTGGGCAATAATCCTTCTCCCCATAACAGATTTAGATTAGTAATGCCAGCAGTATTAAAAGGGGCCTTTTGAGCTGGGAAACATGTGCTGGTAGTCTGGGAAGGGTGTTTACAACATGTGTTTTGCAGGTATTAATGCTCGTGAGGCAGGGTGGTTTGTAAAAGGCATAATACGTCCTGCCGTTTCCCCGGGGCCACCGCTCTCCTCCCCACCTCTCCGTCCCTTCTCCCTCTCCAGAGGCACAATTGAATTCTTAATTGTTCTGCCACAGGTAGAGGCAAAGCCATAAAACACACCAGTTGGGACACAATTAGCGCTCTAAAAGACGGGAAAACCACATCTGGCAAACAAGTGTGGGAGCCCAGGGAGGGCTTTATTCAAAACTGAACTCTCACAGGGGGAGAAATACGTTCTTAAGCGTGTCTGAGCTTCCCAGTCGTGTTTTTTTGGGCTCTCGCCCTCCCTTCCAGGCTGCTCTCTTTCGCTGATAAAATAAATGAATCCCCTGCCTACCGAGATGCTGCATAAATCCTGGTCACATTAAGGCTGGCTCTCATCCCACGCAGAGAAATGCCAATCCCAGCGAGGTCGCTGTGGTCACCGGCGAGGCTTTTCCAAACAAGCCTAAAGGTGTTTGTTCATCAAAGCTGAAACTTCCAGCGAGGCCCGGCTGCAGAGCTGGAAACACACGTTTCCTAATGTTTAGCGCACCCAAAAACATTGAAACCTAACCAAAGTAAACTGGGAAGTGAAAAGGGAAAACGTTCAAGGTCTGAGCCTGAAACGAACTGTCCTGGAGTTACTGCTTCCTATTTTATGAAGATGCAGATTATTCTGGCTGTTGACACTGCAGTTATGCCACTGGGAGGTGTGTGTATATATATATATATCTCATAAAACTTTTCTGTTTCTATCTAGACTTTCCAGCATTTTCTCTAACCTCAAAGGATATATTTGGCCTAGAAAAAAAAAAAAAAATAACCACCTGTACACTGAGAAAAGAAGACAGAATCCAACGGCTGAATATTGGCATGGAGTGACAGGCTTGTAGGACAAAGACCCCCCATTCCCCTCGCACTACTTTGGGCACCAGATTACAGCAATTCAATCCCCAAACATTGTACTTTAGGGTTACTACATTTCTGATCTGCCATCTTACTGACAATAAAAATATACACGCAGCTTCAACAGCAGCTTATTTGGGTCCGTAGTTACAAGTCTATAAAAAGATCTGTTGATGGTAATAATCAACACCTTTGTGCCCAGATTCTGAACGGAATGAGTTTTTGTTGATTTTCAGAGGGGGATCAGGAAGCTATTAATATGAATGATGCAAAACAGTGGGGCAAAAAATTTCACCAATTAATCATTCAAGTTTCTGTGCTGTTACTTTTATCCTCATATTTGGTTATATGCACATACCTCCTATAAGCAGAGTCAGGTCCTGGTCCCCACTTCTAACTCAAGTGCCCCTCTCACATCAATAACTAAATTCAGAAAACAGAATCAAACAGGATGGACTTCACTTACAGTTATCCATGTGCACTATCACAAGCAGACAGAGTGCCTACATGTGCCTGTATATAGAACAAAAGCTCCCTCCAATTTTCCTCCTGAGGAAAGAGAAAGTTTGTGTCACTACCACATATAAATTTTGCCTATAGAATCATGGCATGGTTTGGGTTGGAAGGGACCCTAAAGATCATCGAGTTCCAACTGCCCTGCCCTGGGCATGGACACCTCCCACCAGACCAGGTTACTCAAAGCCCCTATCAGAATATTAAAACCTTTTAGCCTATAGGACCCACATTATCCTGGAAAAAAAAAAAAAACACCAACAAAACTTTAAAACTCACAAGTATTTAAAATAATGTGTTTTTCATAAACAAATAAATCATAATTGCAAATTAAATCCTCCACTTTAATTAATCTGAACTATGATTATTAATTGATGCAAACAGCCCTCTGGTCTCAGGGATGTGGTTAAAGGAACACACAAGAAACTGTAACATGATTTACGGCTTTCGCTGCCGCTACTGACATCAGCAGAAAAGCCCAAGAACAGCCAAAAGTCTAGAAATGTCTTTTGTCTTTTTTCTACCATTCTTTAGCACATATGTCATTGAAAGTCTCGCTATGGTTCAAGCAGTTACACTTTGGTTTTCTGTGGTTAATTAGAAGAGCAGAAATCTTGCAAAATACGCTGGCAAGTATCTAAAACTCTTGGTGACTCATAACGAACGTAAAAGTTTGACCAGTTCCCTTCACTGACTGATTCATTAAAAGTAACAGTAAAGAATGGACTTGAATACTTTTGGGCAGCAAAAATACTTCAAATATGACTTTGATTGAATTGTTAGAAGTGATGACTGCCCCGAAGTACTCTGAAATACTGGTGATAAGACGTTTGACATTGCTTCCCACAGAACTTGTTACAAAACACGTACCAGCCAGATATACACCGAGTTACTGCCAGTGGAGATTTATGATAAACAATTAATCCCCAGAGTTAAGGGTGCAAAAGGACTCTCTCCGTCATTCCTCTCACTGGTAACAAGCCAGTCTCCAGTGTTCTCCATGCTCCTTACCACCATTATATAGCCTTATATACATTTGTTTCTGTATATATACATATACATATACATACTCAGTTTGTCTCTTACAGTCTTGCACAGTAGCTACGCAACGTTACTCAATAGCATCAAGGTCCACCAGCCACAATATCTACATCTGGCCTCCCCGTTATTTTTCTACCTTATAAATAAAGATTTTTGAATGGAATGGTGCCAGAGAATAAACCCCACCTCTTCTGCAGAAAATTCATCTCTTCTGTTCCAGTGGCTGTTGTTAATAAAGCACTTTGGTTTTCCAGGGAATGGTTTTTTTAGCAGAAGGTTATTTTTCTGTGACCAGGTTTGATCGCTGCCTCTATCTCCAAATTCTTAGGGTATATGTATAGAGTGGTCCTGGCTGAGCTGTGCTGTGCAAGAGGGAAGGAGATGAACTTGCAGAAATATCTCATAGTAAAGAAATACTTGTGTAAGCGGTGTATTTTCTCCAAAATAAACGTCTTTTGACCAAGTTGGTAGAAATAAGAATTCCGAATAGCAAACACTATACAGATAAATAAAAGTATTGTCCACATTTGTCTACGAAACATGTTGCAAAACGCATTTAAAATGCGATTTGTGTGCTGAAGGAACACCAGCAGTTTATGTTTGTTATTTCAGAAAATTCTCAATGAAACTGTCACTTCCAAGAGGGGGCTGAAGGAATCCGCTTCAGACTCATGAAAATGACTGAACCAAGAGCTTTTAATTGAATCTCAAATGACTGTAACTGCCTTTTGCTCAGTAGTCAGCACCCCATTCCATGTAGATACAGTTGGTTATAGGTAATAAGATTACTTCTGGGTTACCGCCTGTAGCCTCTAAAATACTGCCAAGAGTGAATACGCAACATGTTCTAGGGTTAAGGAAGCCTAACACGGTGCCAACATCATACTGTGACATTGCCTGCAGAGTGTGAAAGGATTATATCCTGTCTTAACATACCATTTCACCCATGCCAGAAAATGGAAAAGAGTCTAATCACTGAGTAAGTATGCAAGTCACTAAATATAAATCTAAACCGGTTTCTGCTGCTATAATATCAAGTTTCCCTCAAGAGCAGCTCTCCTCCGAAAAGGGGCTCTGAAAAGTTTGTGCTGGAGGTTCACATATTTATGGCATCTTGGTAATTTCCAGTGGAAATCAAAGCACACTATAAGGCAAGAAGTAGAGGCTTGGTGGGTTTTTTCTTTTTTTTTCTTTTTTTTTTTCAAATACGAGCCGTGCAAACTTACTCCGGTTCTGGCTTCTTTCCAAGTCACGCATTACTAAACAACAAAGATTTGGCAGCCAGATTTTACAGCTAATTTTTTCTTCTGGCTGCCTGAGTCAGAACTGAATTCTAACTCCGCTCTCCTCCATACGTACTGGGTCTACCGAGGGAAAAGTAGGTCAGGAAAGAGAAAAAAGGAAAAAAAAAAAACCACAAAAAGAAACCCAACAAGCAAAACCAGGACAAAACTGTGGCCCAACAGAAGAAAATGGCACAGCACTAACTTTACTGGGGTGAGGGATTCACTGGTAACATGCAAGGACTATGGGACACAAAACCAGGTGGAATGAGTTACAAGAAGGTCATTTTTATGCATTTTCAGTATAGCGTTGTACTTACTATTAAAAATTTTAAATTTGGGCACCATAAGTCATGCGGAGCTGCCTTTCCCCGCTTCTCAGAGGGATGAACTGTAGCACCAGAGAGACCTCATGACAAACCATGCCTAATCTTGCCACAGCCCAGAGTGACTCCTGAAAGCTGTCCCAAGGAGCCAGGCAGCCCCCAGGCTAAGGAGATAAGGCGGGATTCATTTAGGATCTTCTCATGAACGTGCAGGGTATGAGACCATGGGTTCCCCCTGCCAAAGGAGAGAGGAACGGTCAGGCATCACATGGGAAACTACAACGTCAGGGAGATACCACAGCAACCAACCCAGGGCTGCAGTTGCTCCTGCTCAGGGTGATTTAGGAGAAGAAAACGACAGCTCTTTGGAGGAGTGCTGAGGTTTACCTACCTTGCACCACTAAAAAAAAAAAAAATAATAATAATCTAGTCCTAAAACAAGAGAGAAAAGCGTAGAGTTTGTATGCCTTTTTATACTGGTAAAAATATTTGGCTAGGGTACGTCATTCTCTGCATCTTGATTTACTTAAAGTGTAAATGTGGTGACCTTTAAAAACTTGAACAAAATGTGCTAGAGAGTTTTATTGTTATAGTAAAAAATGATCAAAAATATGATTGAGAAGAAGAAAGAGACACCTTTCTTTCTAAGTAGCCATTAACGCTTGTGCCCTTTAATTCTAGTTATAATTCTTACAGTTTTTTAATTTTCTCCTTAAACCCACCTAATCAATGTTACAGTTCCTTCTGTATTCTTCTGTTTTCAAGACTTAATCAAGTTAATGTTCCTCAGAAAGGTGCAAATTTGTACTCAGTTATACTGCAGCTGCTTCTGATAATGTCATTTCATTTTCATCTGACCTCTGATCAAGAAAACAATTTTAAACAATGCCAAGGAATATATATTATAGCACCAAAAAAGCGATCATAATTACAAACTAAAGATTTAAGACCTTCAAAATTGCATCAGACATTTTTCAGTTTAACAGTAAATCAAAATAGTGTTTCCCAATCAGACTTTAAAGTCAAATTGAAATATCCTTCATAATTTGCACTTCTTCCCAGAAAGATTTAAGTTACCCACAAAAGAAAGTAAAAAAACCCAACAGCTGCAGCAGAACACAATGCCTGAAAAAGAAACCACAAAATCGCGTCTGAATGGAAGTGGAAATGGCAAATTAATGAACAGACAGAACAAAGACAGAATAGACAGAATAAAGATTATTGATAACCTGAAAAGGAAAATATACTAGAAGATATCTATTGATAGATGTTAATAAATTAAGATAGCTAGTAAATAAAGACCACTAGTAAATACAGAAATCTCAATAAAGGTGTTTTCAGTCTTTGTAAGGTTTTCAAGGATGCTATAGATTCTTCCCATGTGCAAATTCTATATTTTCCCTACACAACACTTAATCCAAATTCCATTCTGATAATCAGAGTGAGGTACTTACACATATGAAGAAAAATCTGCAATTGTTAACTTCAGTAAGATTAAGCAAGATTGGTGTGCTATGGACTAGATCCAAAACGGATTTTGGTACTAACGCAAAAGGCTATTTTCTTGCTTCAAAAGAGGTTTTCTAGATGTCTTAGCTGATATATGAGCAGGTCCACCAGAAAGGGACAGTCCTGCTCCCCTTCTAGTGTGGCCAGTAGGTCGAGGGAAGTCATTCTCCCCCTCTACTCTGCACTGGTGAGGCCACAACTGGAATACTGCGTCCAGTTCTGGGCTCCCCAGTTCAAGAGGGACAGGGAACTACTGGAAAGAGTCCAGCGAAGGGCAACGAAGATGATTCAAGGTTTGGAGCATCTCCCTTATGAAGAAAGGCTGAGAGAGCTGGGACTCTTTAGCC
Organism: Calidris pugnax; assembly: GCF_001431845.1. Taxonomy (NCBI): domain Eukaryota; kingdom Metazoa; phylum Chordata; class Aves; order Charadriiformes; family Scolopacidae; genus Calidris; species Calidris pugnax. The sequence goes on along the minus strand of NW_015090831.1, from coordinate 783,780 downwards.
TGGAGAAGAGAAGGCTGAGGGGAGACCTTATCAATGCCTACAAGTATCTAAAGGGAGGGTTGAAGGAGGAGGGAGCCAGACTCTTTTCAGTGGTTCCCAGTGAGAGGACGAGGGGCAACAGGCACAAGTTGGAACATAGGAGGTTCCACTCAAATATGAGGAGAAACTACTTCACGGTGAGGGTGACAGAGCCCTGGAACAGGCTGCCCAGGAAGGTTGTGGAGTCCCCTTCTTTGGAGATTTTCAAGACCCACCTGGATGCTCCTGAGTAACATGCTCTAACATGCTCTAGGCAATCCTGCTTCAGCAGGGGAGTTGGACTAGATGATCTCTGTGGTCCCTCCCAACTCTAAAAATTCAGTGAAATTCAGTGAAATTCTCTTACTCCAGCTGCATGTCCCCACTTCTTCCCTCCAGCAACTCTAACATTTATCTGACCCCCTCCACAAGCCAGTTAAGTTCCCTCAACTGGTAGGAAACACAGCAAAAAAGGAACCATTTTCTACCAGTTCCTGTTCTCAGGCAGAATCAACTCATCAAGGGAAGAAAAGACAGTTTTCACACCAACTGGAGAAGAAGACATGGCAGGGACAAGCCTTTGTTGGCCTCTCAAGAACAGAGGAGGACAGAAGAAGGAGGCTGCCATCTGTGTGGTGCCCTGGTACCTCTGTGGGAGCTGCCCACCACGATCTGGTCACCTCTGCTAGGTGAACGTTGAATGTGCAGGGAAGAGTGCCAGCATCTTCACAGCAGGACAGCATCTCCGTACTCCACTTTCAGTGTGAGTCTAGTGAAGGCATTCAAACACAACAGAACAATAATTGAAAGGTGATTTCACATTACACGTTCTCAGCACTAGATATTTTATCATTGCATTGTACCAAATCCGCCTGATGTTTGGCCGGTTTTGACTTCTGTTTGCTTGTTCAATACAACACAAAAAATAGAGTTGTTGGACCAGCTCTTGCCGCCCAAGTGAAACTTCATCTCTGAAACCAACCCTGAAAGGAACCGTTTCTCTCCTCAGAGACAGAGGCGGCTATTCTTTGATCTCAGGGAAACCGATGACTCAGGCACTGAAATACAGACAAGCCAAACACAAACAATAAATTCAGTATTAATTAAAATATCAATAGTAATAACAGTAACTTACAGTAACATTTATCGTTTTCATGATCTTTTTCCATCACAAGTTTTACTGTTCTTTATAATAACTCTTAAAGACTATGAGGAACAGACAGATCCTTGTACAAACTACGGGAGCTCACAAACACACAGGGCGCCACAAAATTTAAAATCTAATTTCAGATATGAGCTGTAAAGTGCCTTCGGAAGGAGTAAGAGACGTGAGAAATGACAGAGCTTGCAACTCAACTCTCACGCAAGTGATGCCAATAAGAGCAGTAAGAACTACACATTACTTGAGCAGTGGACTTTGTGTCCACCATCACCACTGACAGGCGGTTCTTGTATCTTAATTTTCTTTCTAGGTGAAGGTGGCAGAGGAAAAAGTATGGAAATGTGGCAGTAGTTAGGCATCCAGGAAATAGCAGGTGTTTGATCAGGGACAGCTTTGAGGTGGAGAAGGCAGACGTACCGAGAGGGGGGATGAGGGAAAGAAGTCATGCCTACGAGCAGGTGGTCCCTGGGGCCTGTCAAGTGACGGGATGGATGTGGACGTGATTGACAGCTTCTGTGCTGGCTGTCAGGGGGGCTTGCTTCAGCTGAAGGAAGTTGCCAGGGACATATGGCAGGAAAGGGATAGCCAAATTTTAGGAGCACGTTGACAATGTAGTCTATAAAAATACCTTCTCTGGAGCTTCTGGTGCCTGGAGGAGCTGCAGGAGGGGAGCGGGGAGGGCAGAATTCCTCCTGCCCCAGAGCCCTGATTACAGGTGAGCTCCCAAGGGAGGACAAGCAAGCTGTTGGTTCCCAGAGCCACGAGAGTGACTGCCCTGATCTTCAGGAAGCCCACACACCCACCCACCTACACCCCACCACCGCCCCTTTGGGTCTGCCAAAGATCCTCATCTCGTGATTAAAAGCCACCTGAGATAAGCCCATTGCTAGTAGGAAGACAGACACAGCAGAGGGTTTCCTGCTCTCGGGGATCCTTGAGAAACCAGCATCACAGCTGAAAATCTCCATCTCAAAGGGCAGGCGACTCTGTGAGGGCTGCAGAAAATGTGGTGGGGCAGAAGAACCTGTGTGGGACATCACAGCCCTGCGTGGGACACAGCCCCACACATGACACAGCCCCACAGAGGGGACAGCCCCACACTCCCTCTAACCCAGATGGACAAGAGGGAAGGCAGAAGACAGGCCCAGCCTGGAGCTGAGGCCGTGCCACGGCTGCAAGCCGTGATGGGGACACGAAAGGCATCCTGGCCTGTGGCCAACCTCAAAGCAGGCCTGCAAACGGCACAACATCCACGCAGGCCTCGCTCAACCGCCTACCCCCCACACACTGAAACTCCCATGGAAGCAGAGACCCACAGAGCTTCCTATTTCTTTTAATTAAGAGAATTTGCCTACAGGCATTTTGGAAGTATTCAGCCAACCATTGTTGCTCGTGTTCCCACACTTTCCCTGCCTCCGCTGCTTCTCTGTTCTTGCAAAACTTGGAGGCAACGACACAAAACAATGTTAAGTTCAAAAAACTTAAGGAATGTCATCGTTTGTCCCAGAAGCTGGCTCAGGCCCCTCTCGGACTCCACACAGACGGCACCTCAAAGCTTGCAAATGTCTACACAGAGGCCAGCGCTGAGCTGGCTGCTGACACATTAAATTGCCTTCTTATTTCAATATATATTCTGCACAGATTCGGAATGCTTTATCAATCACGCAGAAGATAACATCCAAACAAACAAGAAATGGGTTTAGTGATAAACCCTATCAGAAGATACTATCTTCCAGATGCTAAGTAAACGTCTCAGCGTTTGGCTGAAGCAAATGGAGACAAAGCCGAGATATACATTTTGAAATGAAAAGAAATACTTACATTAGCTTGGTTACAGCAATCTCAACGGGTGACTGGTACATGCCTATGACAATCCTGTGAATACAGAGACTATCTTGTGGGGATGGATTATATATTATTACAGTCCATTAGGTTCATCTCCTAAGTCTCACCATTTTAATAGCACATTTAACATCAAGACAATATTGGGGAAAAATATCAGTTTTCTCACTCCTTTTTCAGCATTTTGGATCCCCAGACTAAATCTATCCGACACCAGTCTCAGAAAATTTGTATTTAAGTAAGTTAAATAAGAGACTCTACAATTCATTTCACTAGTGCACAGAAAGCTATCGCATCGCCCGACCAATAAAACCTCTTAACACATGTACTGGGATATTTCACCACCAGAGTATACAGAAGCTGATGGAGAAGCAGTGGCTCAGCCTGATAGATTTATTATAATCCTGCTGTTGAAGAACTGAAGGGCCTTTCCACCCATAAATACCGGTTAAAATATTAACTACAAATAAAGGGAGAGTAGAGCCTCTGTAGAGCCGAGCACCACAGCAAAGCACCCCGCTGCCTTCCAGAGCTGCTGGCAGACAATGGGGTAGAACACTACCAAGTTTCTCCCTACAGGGTGTTGTAAAAATATTTCCTCCAGTTTCACTCCATGAGAAAGTCAGTTGAAGTCCCCAAGTCCCTCCTGGTCGCCTGCCAAAGCCATGTGAAAATACAATTGTTGCCTGATTTCAACATATAATATAACACAGACTTGATAAATACCGGGCTCAAGTTCATAGGCTTTGGAAACCCGTTTCATTGCATGTTTAAAGGGCTTGATCCCGTTCCAGCTGAAGTCAATGGACGTTCTCTCATTTACCACAGGATGAGGTCCCAAAGCCTTGAAGGAATCCAGCCTTGCAGTTATAAAACACTGTCTCTCGTGGACAGAAATGTTACAGGCTCAGGAAAAAGCCCGCCTGGCAAAATACAAATCAGTTACTCGCTGCAAAAACCCTTTTACAGTGCAGTGCAGACGACTTAATTCCATTTTGATTCGGTTTGGTTTCGTCTGGTTTATCTTTGCTTGGATTAAGCATTCCCACCATTTTCACTATCCTGGTTCTCAGCGTCGCGCAGCTGGATCTGCTGGAAAGGGCTGTCGGGCCCTTGCCCACAAACCTGAGGTAACGAAAGCAGCTTCTGAGGACAGGCTTAGGTACTGAGCACAGCAATGTGGCCTCAGTGGTTTATGTTTGGTTGCACTTGAAGGGACAGTTTTAAAAGTTTTTTATAAAAAAGATGGGCACTTGAAGGGACAGTTTTAAAAGTTTTTTTTTAAAAAAAGATGCAAACTTGAACTGAAGCTAGTTTGAGCTCATTGAAGTTTTTATTCTGCAAGATAAACCCATTGCTTAAAAAAAAATAATTTTAGGGTAATATTTGTTGTGGGATTCCTTATGAAGGTTCCTCTTAATGGGACTTATTCTGCAAGATAAACCCATTGCTTAAAACAATTAATTTTAGGGTAATATTTGTTGTGGGTTTCCTTATGAAGGTTCCTCTTAATGGGATGTAAACAAAATAGAATCACAGAATCATAGAATTGTCCAGGTTGGAAGGGACCTTTAAGATCATCTAGTCCAACCATCAACCTCACTCTGGTAAAAACCCATCACTAACCCATGTCTCTAAGCTCTATGTCAACCTGTCTTCTGAATACCTCCAGGGATGGTGCCTCAACCACTTCCCTGGTCAGCCCGTTCCAAGGCTTAATAACCCTTTCCGTGTAAATATTTTTTCCTAATCTCGAATCTGAACCTCCCCTGGTGCAACTTGAGGCCATTTCCTCTTGTCCCATCACCTGTTCCTTGGGAGAAGAGACCGACCCCCCCTGGCTACACCCTCCTTTCAGGGAGTTGAAGAGAGTGAGGCCTATATCAAGTTAGTGCAAACTCATCAAAGCTTACAGTGCTGTGTTCTTATAATTAAGAAATAGAAACTCTAAATCTGGGATGACTGCTAAAGTGTGATTCAAATAACAACTTTTGCTACAAAGCACAGAAAATTTGATCAGAGACACGAGGCCAAGCAGCTCCTGAGCGCAGCACCTTGACTCATCCTGACTTGTTCAAAGTGAGGCCTATATCAAGTTAGTGCAAACTCATCAAAGCTTACAGTGCTGTGTTCTTATAATTAAGAAATAGAATCTCTAAATCTGGGATGACCTCTAAAGTGTGATTCAAATAACAACTTTTGCTACAAAGCACAGAAAATTTGATCAGAGACACGAGGCCAAGCAGCTCCTGAGCGCAGCACCTTGACTCATCCTGACTTGTTCCTTCCTGAAGACGACAGCATAAAAAATATGAAGACGGTTTTCTAGAGTAGTGAATTCCTAAATCACACATTACCAACGCAGACCTTCAGATGCAATGAAAGCAGCAGCCTTTGCAAACACAGAAGGAGGGGCAAACGTTTATACAGCTGGGGGTGTATGATGGGGATCTACTGAAAATGAGCGTTTGTGTTCCAAACTCTGACATCCTACTACTACCTTATATCTTGTAAATCACACCACGGAAATGAAGAACTGCCATCCAGCGAGTGATAGAGGCATAATCTGATCCTCAAACAGGAGAAATGCAGCATACAGATGTGGAAAGGTCAGCACGTTGCCCCTTGGAAGTTACTCAGCAGCTCTCCCAATTCCTGTTTCTTCTTTAAACAGAAGTCCAACAAACCCTGAGTTTCCGATAACAAATGTCATCCTTTGGGAGAAATCTCTTCCTATTGCCACTGCACAATCCATAAATTTGACAGGAAATCAATCACTACCACTGCAAGAGCATTTTAAAGAAAATCCCTATTGAATTCTGTAAGAAACTAAAGAGAATACCAAAAGAATCAAAAGTCCCTAGCCTGAATTTCTTTTAAATGTACAACTTCCCAATGTTTTCTTTACAAAATCAGAACCATCTTTGGTAATTAATCAGATATTAGTACTCCTCTCCTCCAGGAACAATGCGGACATCTAGGATTATGGGGATAAACTTTGCTTTCTGAAGCAGACTGAACCTCCCACTGTGCAGTTCTGTCCAAACATCTCAGCCTGGAAGATGTCCTCCTCCTTTATGAGTTGACACTTGACTTCTTGACACTTCAGACAAGAAGTAGTTGCGGTGATTTCAGGAGCACTATCTGACAGGTAACAACTGAGGGGGGAGATGCACAGCGCTGTCCTCAGGAAGAGCCAATGGCTTTTTTAAAATCCTGCAGATTCTGATAACCTGAAAGACAATAGCAAGGACACAACATCTGGGCACATCATTCAGAGAGGTAGCAGGAATGAACATTTTTTAAACAATAACCAAGTCCTCAGATCCTCTACAGATGATATAGATGTTGATATCCTTCAAAGTCGGATAGAACTCAAAGACCCCTTGGCAATGGAGTGCCCAAATCACTGTACTACCTACCTGGTGGTGAGATGATCTTCTCTGCTTTTTCTTGCCTACTGTGCTGCCACACAACAAAACGAGAGGAGTCTTCAGACCAAAAGGAGAAAGTTTACAAAGAAAACTGACTCTGCAACATCACGTCTTCAATGGAAAGTCCTGGAGTCTAACCTTGCTGCCAAGACTTGGTGCATTTAACATCAAAAAGTTCTTAAAGTTTGAAGTACAGTCTGCAGGACTTGCCTGTTGTGCCCACATGTGGTTAAGCCACAGTCACATTCTTTTTTTTAATTATTATTTTTTTTAATCTCTGGTGCAATACATCTTATATTAACTTGGGCTTTGAGCAATCTGGTCTAGTGGGAGGTGTCCCTCACCAGGGCAGGGTAGTTGAAACTCAATGATCTTTAAGGATCCATCGAACCCGATCCATTCTGTGATTCTGTTTCTTTGATTAAATCCCACACAGTGATAAAACTCCAACAAAAGGTTTAGAGGATCAACCCACCCAGTCTGGTCTACAGCCTACCACTCTGACCACTCATCCAGAGGATGGGCAATGCAGTGGTGACCTCCACAAAGACCAGAAGAAGCTGGGTTACCTCCTTCTTGGCTGAATTTCTCTAAAAGCCTGGATATGGGGCATAGAGAAGGCTGTGTCACAACCATCTCCTCCATCAGGAACATTCGCCAAAAAAAAAAAAAAGAGAGTTACGGCAATGGAATTCTGCGGGGACCGAGGGCTGCCAGCGTGTGGGAGGATGTGCTCGGAGGATCTACGTGCCGTTCCTCTTCCTTTCTGGCTTCCAGCGAGAGCCAGACATCTCGCAGTCAGGCTGAGGCAGCTGGGCATACAGGGAAACCGAAAAACAGTGAAATTTCTGAGTAAAAGGGGGGACGGCCAGTACATTTTTCATTACTTGCACAGTTGAGCTGATGATATTTTGGTAGTGCAGTTTTGGATTTAGGGACTGAAGTCTGCCTCCCCGCTAAATCCTTTTTTTGGATTTGGCCTTAAAACCTTATGTTCAGCAGCATTTGTTTTATCTTCGAGACTCAGAACACAAGGAGAATTTGGCTTGACTATTTTCTTTCTTCATTCACACTAGGAATCCTGTGAATTCATGTGGATGGATATATGATAATAACCTCTCCTTTAAATTCATCACCATTATGGGACACTGAAGCTGCACAGCCGCACAGAGCAGAAAGTAAGCCATTAGCAGTTAAGGATCTGAAACGTATCTCCAGATTTTTTGGGTTTTCACTGTAATATGACTTCTGGTAGCAGGATATAACCTCTTTTAAACATAGTTTAGACAAGCCATTCTGTAGAAAACCTTAAAGCATATTAGCTAGTGAATAAAAACTAACATAGAATAATGTATTTCCTAAATGATGCAGTTACTGAAGTCATGGCTCTGAGACCTCTAACAGTCTCAAAAGACTTAAGCAAATTATACGTAATGGGCCAGCAAATTCTATATAATAGGGGCATTTCTGTTCTGTGTTATACTTTTCTTTTTTAATTCACTGCATAAAAGGGCAATAGAGCAGAAGTCAATGCTACATGTTTCTCTTATTTAAGTGCCCATTAAGGAGTAAGAAAAATTCAGACTAAAAATACATTTCTGAAAGTAACTTGATAGTAAATATTTACTGGCAGAGCTTTATCCCATGGCTGCTGAAACAAGAGACATGAAATTAGGACCACCTTGTTGATTAGAATACTGTTTTTAAAAGCTTTGGAGTAAAATAAGTAATTATAAATGTGCAAGTATTTGCATTTAGTCACTGTATATAAAAACACACCATTTTCTCCAGCGTGGAGCTGCAATTGGAGCATGCATCCAATTGTGACTGCTATTCTCCAGGAATCTTTACATATTACAAGGACAGGCAGAATATACATTTTTAGTGAATTTAAATGATTTTTGTTTTTAGAAAAACTGTCACAGATTTTCACCAAAGCATAGTAGGACAAAAATAAATATAGTATGTTCAGCACTTTCATAAAATACTATAACTCAGTGTCCTCGAGAGAGAGAGAGAAAGACTACAGCAAAAGGTAATTAAGAGATGAGTGGACAAATACTGCAAGAGATGGGTGAAGATAAAACAAGTTTCTGAAGTGCGACGGAAAGTCTCTTCAGTGAAGCGATGTCGTACAAGAAGAGAGAGAGGACCAGATGGCAAACTGGCAGAGCGTGCTCCTCTGCCAAAATGAGTGTGTCAGTAGAAGGAGAAAAGTAGAATTAGACGAACGGAAGGAGATAAGGAGTGATTTGATTTGGAAGCACTAGAGCTGTCAGAAGATGAGGAGGAGTTTGGCTGAACTTTGTGAAAGTGAGAAGCATCCTGCAAAGCAGGGCAACGGGTTTATGCTCCTTCGGTGAAATCTAGCACCGGGTGTGCTCCCAAGGTGGTCTGGAAGTGCTTACCTACCAGAAGAACTACTTCTATATTACAGGGGCAAAAGAGAGTCAGTCCTGCCCCGTAGCGAGGCTAATTAATTTGTGTGTGCTCTGAATGAAGGTGGCTGTAATTGCAGCTCAGTGCGGGTACCACTGAACACCTCCCTGGACGATGTAAAGGGGAAAACCACAATGGAAAGAAAGGTTTCTGTGAATTTAGGAGGAGATGGTGATGTAAAAGAAAACATCACTGAGGTCAGGATGATGCAACGCTGGGCAATTCTGTGCAAAGGGATCCATAAACTTCAATTATGAGCTGAGATCCTCACCCTTAATGAATTAAATATAACTATGTATACGAACTAGATCTTTCATTGCCCTCATTGTTGATCTAAATACATAGGCTAAGTCTGGTATAGAAGCCAGATAGAGAACATAATCATTGAGTTCAACAAAGAAGAGGGTATTTTTAGCATTCTGCATCAATTCCATTCAACAAATGCGATGCCACCCGTTCCAGTTAGTAGAGGAGCCACACAAGAGTCATACCCCAACACTCACCATCTTCCCTGTTACTTATATCAACTGCCTATGAAATCTGTGAGTGATCGCCCACCCATTTTATCTCACTTAATTATCTCTTTCCAATATTAGATAGCACTGGGCTTATAATAGGCATATTAATAGACATAACAGACATTAATAGACTATGCATACATGAAGCTTATGAACTGAAACCAAAAAAATATCTTAATGAGGTTTACTGGGAGAACGAACAGAGTAAGAATATCAAACATTAAAAAACAAGTAAATAATTGTTGAGTCCTAAATTCCCAGCTGCCTAAAATAAACACATATGCAACCTTTTGAAATCTATCTCATGTTTATATTTGAATTCTCTTATTCTTCTAAATGGTGATTATTTATTCTGAATAGGGAAGAGTAAACTGTCTCGTAATAGTAATTGGATGAAAAAGTCTACTTAGAAAGGGATAAAGAGCAGTGGTGAAAATGCAATATATAAGATTTTAAATAAATTTTAGTGGACGTTAATAGAAATTGCATTTGAAATATAACAAAATCTCCTTTCTGTTACATGCTGCTAGATACGCCCAATCTTACTGAAACCGTAATCCTTACCAAAAAATTCCAATTTACTTTTCTCTGATTACGCTGTTTATTTTGGCTTGGTTTACATGGTCTTTACCCTGACCTTCTGGCCTTTCTGAAGGGCCTTTATTTTTTGCAGCAGGAACACATCTCTCAAGAACCTCTTCAGAGCTGTTTTTGCATGTGGCTGCTCGCTGCTTTCCCTGCCTGAAAAATGGCACATGGCTCGAAGGAAATCTGCGCAGCTGACTCTTCAGGAGACTTTAAGGAGGCCCTTTGCAATGCGAATAAACGGAGAGAAATGGCAACAAGAAGAATGAAGTCAAACATTGCTCAAGAAACGCTCAGACAGGGAGGAAAGTCTCCTTTCTGCCACTACAAATGCAAAAAAAGTCTACTGATCACTTGTGGCTATGGCTAATTGTCAGCTTAGAGGGGTGCAACAAATATTTCAAACCTTGTTTTCTTAGGTTCACTCCTACAATCCTATTTACCTAATCCTGCACTGAAACTGATAATTGCAACTGGTTTAGAACAGCAGGATCAAATCCTCACTTGAAACCATCCCATTTTTCATGTTTAAAGAAATAATAAACTCCCTAGGACATAAATCATAAAGAAAAGCCTTACTATAAATTAGTATAAGAATAATGTATGTGCACTCCGCATTATCTACTGATTTATAGCCCAACAGTCTCTGGTTCACTTATATATGTTACTAATGTCGTAATGTTCCAAATTTCATTTCACCTGGAAAAAAAAACAGCGTGAGGCAACAGGGAATGAGCTGTTTCTTTGGGATAAATACCAGTATGTGCATGGCTGTGGCTCCTCCTTCCCTGCAGTCATTACAGTCACCCGGTTTGAATATGGATCTTAGCTCAGAGCCTTTTTTAAAAGGTGAAAAACATACTTTCTCTCCCCTTAGAAAAACCTCAGTTCTTTTTCTTAGTTCTATTTTAGACCGTGCAAGTTCATACAGAGTATGTATCTGAAAGATCTAGAAGGAAAATCCTTTAAACAGTGTTATTGTAGATGACAGAGTAAAGATTCCTTTAATTAATGGTCCTTTCTGGCAACCCCTGCCACTGTAAAATTAGCTCCAAATTTGTTCTGCCATGTTTACGGGCTCCAGTTCAAAAATCTATGAAGTGTGGAGTATTTTACAAGCTCCTACAGCAACACAAAAAAGCAGGTGGTGGGACACAGTATGAGAAGAAAATAAATGCGACCATTTATCTAGAACAATTTGCAACTCACCGGGAGAGCTCAGATACCAAAGGAGTGACAACTTCAGGATATCCATCCAGCAGCACAGCTACAGATTGATTTGATTTCCAGGAGAAATCTGCAAAACAATTACACTGCCAAGGAGAAAGAAATACCTATTGCACACACACTCTGCTGCATCCACTACTCCCAGGTCTCTACCTACGTGAATTTACGTCTCTTCTTGCCAGGTTTTCATCAAGCTCTCTGCTTTTGACTTTGTTGCTCAAGTCTGTCAGTAACTCTGCAATAGTTAAGTAACTAATTAATTGCTTTGCACGCCTGAGTAGCAAGGAAAGCATCACCAAGGCTGACTTTGTTTATATTGTGGGATATATAGCCATGGTCTGAGACAAGCATTAAAGCTCATTAGAAGTTGATACCTACGTAGGGAGCAGGCACTGCATGGTAGGGAAAGCATTCAGGAGGGTAAGATGCTCCTTTTCCTTCCCAAATAATTTCCTATTGACACCATTGAACTGATGGGTTGCTCCTTTGTGAGGCGCTCTAAGGGCAGAGATCTCTGGGGATGCCAAAGACATAGGGCAAGATGGGACTTCTTTGCCTGCTCCTGTTCCCCAGCTCCTGGCTTGATGACCAGATGCTGCCAGTCTTCCCATCACATGTCCAAGTTTTGTGGATTTAGGTTTTTCTGTTTCAGACGACGCAGCTGCTGGGAGTTTGTTCTGATGCTTTTCTCCAATATTACATTTCCCCACCACCATGGAATAAAGCATTTTGTCTGCCACAAATAGCACTGGGAAAAAGCTAAATTTAGGCCACCCCCAATATGCGTTCACATATCACTATTATTCTTCTGCACAACGCGCAGGTGTCTTCACAAGGACATTAGTCAACAAGATGGGACCTCAAAGCGGCTGTTTGAAAACCAATGACACCATTCTCCAGAAATCACTAGGTACAGAAGCAGGTGCAGATGCAAACCCATCAGGCACAACTGAAAAGTCCTTCAAGGCTTATAAAACATGCAGTACATCTGTTCCTAACATGGCCCCGTGGCTTTGTCTCTGCATCTGTGTAAAACCACACACCAACAAGGCACAGATCTATTTTATTTCTCCAGGCATACTTCTTTTTTTTTTTTTTTTTTAATTTTTTTTTTTTTTTTTTTAAGTTGTTCTGAATGTGAAATCAATTTACACTGCTCTATTGTTGGGTCTTCTGAGCAAGTTGGCTTGGCTTTTTTTTTTTTTTTTTTAAGTTGTTCTGAACGCGAAATCAATTTACACTGCTCTACTGTTGGGTCTTCTGAGCAAGTTGGCTTGGTGGTTCGGCGTTCCCCTGGTGGAACTTCTCGTTTCTTAAGGGCAGATTCTTCTCAGACGACTGAATTTTAAATTCATTACATGTGGTTGGGGGGGTTCCCTCCACACTTTGTGTGAAGCACCACATGGAAATTGTGCTGTTCAACCTCTGTATTTGCTTGTCATGATGGAACGTGGCAGGTGAAGCTGGGGCAGAAGAGTTACGTATTTCTAGCTCCTCGGTAAGCTTGGCCATCCCTGCTTTGCTCTAGTTTTGTGTCTTATTGGGCTCCTCCTATTATTAAGCTGTCACCTCTCTGCTGTACTATTTTTTTTTTTGCTTTAATGCAAGCACCTTGTTTCTGGGCAAATAATCAGATTAGGAAGCCAAAACACCACGTTTTGACCTCACCACTTAAAAGATCTTTCATCTTGGACGCGTCGTTCACTTCTCTATTACTCGTGTTATGCACCTATAATAATACAAGTAATGATGCTCACGTTGCTTTGTAAACACAGCCAAGAAGCCATACATGGGAGATAAAGGTTATTTCTATGAGTTTCTGCCTTAAGTGGAGAATAATATATCTCTGTCTCTAGAAAGTCCCTCCCCAGGCTGGCTCTCAGCAGGAGGGAGACCAAATTTCTTGTGTTAAGGAACACATCCCCTGAAGGATATTAGGAAAAGTTCAGTGAACGTAAACTTCAGCGGGTTCATTAATAATTAGATAGTTTAACGTCCTTAACATACCAAATGAACAAGCAGGTCATTGATACAGCCTCAAGTGACTTCCTTGGCATAAGCAAACAGCATTCATTCCAGCACAATGAAATTTAGGGTGGACTTCTAGGAACAGAGAATGCAGCCCATAGTTATAAGGAGGGGGGATTCCTAGGAAACAGTGGCTCTGGGAACAGCCTGCCAGATACCGTGGGCGTGAAGCTGAATAGGGGCTCCCAGTCTAGTGCTCTCTCTGAAAAGACCATCCCTCTGTTTTTGAATGCGTCAGAAGAGAACATCCTTTGTAAAGCAGGACTCTTTCCCACCATCGGGGCTGACCTGGCCGTGTCTGCTGGAGAAATTATACAGGGAAACAATTAGCAGAATAAATGCATCAAGAGCATGACTTGCGTGTGGTTTTCGCTTAAAGCCATCTTCTAGAGACTGTTCTTATCACGGTTTAAAAACATGTTTTCCTAATATAAAAACAGCTTATAAAATGAGGATAGCATATGAAAAATCACAGAAAGGAAGTAATGATACAATATCTCTATAATTAGAAAGACTTACGCTAACTCTTTTTTATATATATCTTGAAGAATGAGAGAGATTATAATCAACAATCTGGTTAGAATGAAGATAGCCTTGCGCTGTCTACTAATTTTCCATACTCCATGAGATTAACTTTACTTCTCCCTATTCAAAACTTTGCCAAATGCTTGAGATATAATTTCTTCACTTCAATAAACTCTGTTCTTTTTTGCACTCAGGACTCCCATACATGTCTCATCATTTTTCTACTACATATCAAAGGATGAAAAAAAGCATCTAGATCATACTTTGTGATTACTAATGTTTAGAAATCTGAATATACATCCTTTGAGTTGATGAACTAGTTTTTTCTGCATTGAGAAATAGACCAAGACCTCAGTCATTAAAGTATAAGAAACCACGGATTAAATACCTTCCTATATACAGATGTATCTATCAAACTATCTGCACACATATGCACACACACATACAATATATTTCAGCCTCGCATGCTAGTGCTAACAAGTTTTGTAGCCAAGCCACATTCCATTTAAAAGAGTTAATTTTATAGATCCCCATTCAGAGTCCCCTCTTAGGAATTTAGTTTTCAACTAAATTAAGTATTTTGAAACCCCTCAGCTTTTGTTTTGTTTTGGGTTTTTTTTTTTTTTTTTTTTTGGTTTTTTGTTTTAAAGAAGAAAAAAAAAATGAAAACTTTCCTCAAAGTCTACTACCAGCCTTTTTTACATTACTTACATAAAATGGCACATTTGGGACTTTTGTCATGGTGCTCTGAAACGCAAGACGCTGTTCTTTAAGGCCCTGGGTGGGGAAAGCAGGGAATTGAGAGCCAAGATAATGTACTGGGGGAATTTGGCAGTATACAAAGAGGTAGAAAAAACGAAGCAGATGGAGGGGATGCAGGATAATGCTGGACACAAGGTCTTGTCGTTTAAACTTGATACTGTTTTCAAACAAAATTTACCATCAGCTTTAAAGGGCCCAGGATGTGAGCAGACTACTTATTTTGAGTATAACACACCAGTGAAAAGGAAGAGGAAAAAGAAAAGCACAATATCCAGTACGCATTGTTTATAAAAGCCCATATATTACTTCAGTTATTAATGATGTTTGGTACTTAAACAGAAAAGGCAGCTGGATCATTCCCTTAATTCTGATAACACTCTCGTTCATTGCATTCTTATGTATTTATGTTTCATTCCAAGAGTAAAAAATTGCAATAATAATAAAGAAATCACTTCAAAGTTTTGCAAAGTTGGACTCACATGAGAGCACAGCATTTTTCCAGTCCCTTATTAAAAATATTCTTAAAACAAAAAAGAATAATTCCCTGAAGAAAATGCATTGTTCAGCATTCAGAAAATGAACGATCTTGCTGGCATCCAAAAGCCAACATCTTTACTTGATGAAACTCCACTTGTGTTCTCCGTTCCTCGTAACAAACCGATGCAGTAAAACGCACTGGATTGGGAGCATAAATATTACACAGACTTTTCATTCATTTTCAAACTCTCGAGCTTTTCTTTTCCCCCCGGGGTCCCAAGGCAAATTCTCCTTTCTTAGTTGAGAACTCGCACAGGTAGCACCTCCCCTCCTCTCCCTGGAAATGCTCCCCGCTCTTCGAAAGTTCTCGAATTAAATATTTGTCACAGCTGCTCCGCAGACACAGTATGTCTGCTGTCTACCCTGGAGTGAAAACAAATCGCAGCCAGTTTGCTGGTCACACGTTCCAACTGGGATTTTGCCATCTGTCATTGTGTTTGCGGAGCTATTTAGATTTCCAGTTCATACCAAACAAATTCCACCTCCAGGACCAGGAGGACTTCAAAAGGCGGCCAGAGAGATCATGTAGATGGGGAAACGTGCCCCAGAGTCGGGGGGCCTGCATCTGTTCGCAGCTTTAAATATTGTTGGGCATAATTGCATTAAAGGCTCCTACAGCGAGGCCGGAGCCGCGTTACCAGATACGACGGGGCAATAAAAGTAAAAAAGCCCTGGCCCCATCGTTTCCTGGGCTATTAGCAACCTACCCTTTGTTTAGGTAAGTTAAACTGCCTTAGACAGATAACAGCTTTATACACAGTATAAAATTCTAAGAAAAACACACTGATCTTCAACACCATTAGTTAAAGGTATTTTTAGTTAATTACGCCCGAAAACGGAGAATCTCAAAACATTTTACAGACATCTAAATTCTCTAAGGGTTTTAGTGTGAAAGAGATTAAAAAGTGGATTTTTTTTCCTCTTTCCTAGGGTTCTCCCAACAGTACTTCATTTTCTAGACAGTGCCTATGGACCCTGGGCAGGAGAGAATTGAGGTTTTTTGACAAAAAGCAAACAGAGGCTGATTTGACGCCTATTTATTCTCACCAGCCCTCGCTGAAGAGGGAACTTCAGCCCTTGGTTGTTCCTCCTCCTCCCCCAAAAGCAAATCTTTGTGCGAAGCTGCCAACTCTCATTCTTTTGGAATGAGACACTCTCATTTATTGTCTCAATTTCAATCTGCCCGAGGCCGAAAATAAAGACAGTCACCATTGATTTCAGGCGGATATTTAGAAACACATTCCAATTCTTTCTAAGTCAATTAGATGATCATAAATTGGCAAGTCAGTAAATTTCCTGCTGGGGATTAGGTTGTTGCACCAAAACCTCCTACTCCCTTCACCCAAACTTTCACAGTTTTTGACAAAACAGTGTGTCAAAGGGGGTGGCGCTGAGTGGGAAATGGAATAAGGAAAGCTCCCTGCCCTTAGAGCAAACCCTCCAAAACGTCCCACCGGGTAATGGGAACGACCCCCAAAAAATATAAAATGTTTCTCATTATATTTTGGACCTACTTCCCCTGCAAAGAGCCTGGCCTCGAAACCCATCAGGAAGCAAAACGCAGAGGAAAATAATAAATTTGGATACACCAGAGACAGAACTTCTGACCGTTTAAATACTTTGATGTGTACACAAACAAGTGGCAGGCAGATGCTTGGCTTTTTCACTTGCCAGCTAGCTCGCAGCAGATGGGATTGAAGGAGGATTCCAAAACCACTGCACATAAGGACGGAGATCCCCAGAGGTGCTAATAATACTAATTTTCCTCCATAAGATGCTGTGCTTCAGCCACAACTACTGCTTCCAAGGCTGTTTGATCAATAACTTCACATCTGAGAAACATTTAAAATCTAGGATGCAAAGTAGCTGCTGCTCGGGCAACTGGCTGGTAGTTAAAATGCAGCACAAAAAAAACCGCACTGGTAGAACAGGACTGAAGAAGAGATCTGTGCTACAAGAGCCAGTAGACTTTGAAATAGCATCACCTTAGCAAACAGAGAGTCAGAAAAGCCACGAAATGGAAAAGAAAAAAAAGTATGAGCATTTTGACGACGTGGCCCCATCCACCACACTCCATATTTTTTCCATCTATTAGGGAGTGTGCAAAAGTTTGCAAGGAGGGATGCCCAGATTTGTACACAGATGATAAAGCCCATTTCTCTTTATACAGTGCTGCTGCTGAGAGGAAAAAGGGCTGCAAAATTAGCATAGAGCACCTTCAGCAATTATAGACAACTTGTGTTGTAAGTAAAGAAAGAAAAGAGGTTTAACAGCAGTCATACTTACCTTTCGCATGGCTATTTACGGTTTAAATTCTAACAGTGCTTTAAAACTCTGAGTGTAAAGTTGGAGAAGACCCCAGCAATATCCCACCAATTCTGCCCCCCAGGAAGAGAAGGCAGTTGGCAAAGGCAGTGCCTCCCCAGCCTCTTGCCAAAACTGCTGGGGGGAAAGATGTCAGGGGCAGCGTGGGATTTACAGCCAGGGATACCCCACTGCTTCCGAGGACACTCGGTACCACCAGGGACACCGAGCCCATCAGCCCCACTCTGGTTCTGGACATCCAGCTGGGCACCTAAATCTGGACATAAGTCGTAAAAACTCCTATGGGTACCTTATACACATCACACACAAAAACAAGGAAAGAAAAGAGATATTTCATTCGTTATTCAAGCACTACAAGCATTTTTCTTTGCTGGTTTAATCAGGTTTACTACAGTAATGCCTAAAGAGCCAACCACGTATAAACTCATTTGATTATATTGAGGCATAGATAGTCCCTGCTTATTTTCTTAGCAGATGCTGCTCATGATTTTCCTGCTCATATTTGATCATTTCTTCAAATAACAGTTATAACTGAGAAAAGAATTGAGGAAAACATTCTGCAACAGATTTTCCGTGTTTCTGGATTAACTGAAAAGCATAATCTGATATTCAAGTTGTGCTGTCGAGGAGTGATCTGACACATAACTCACAACTAAGTGTTTTATTTCCTGCTTGGACGAGTAAGCAAACATTTCTAAGTGGACATAATCACATATGAATGCAACCCACTGCTGTGTGAAGGCTATGGGGCATAAATTGCATTGCACTGGGCTGTGGCACTGATGATTCTCACCCAAGGACATACTTCAAATGCAGTAGGTCTAAACAAATGCAAGATAATTTTCCACCAGCCTTTATGACCGTACATTTGGAAAGTATTAGTGCACATGGAAAGAGGGTAACAGGGTGCCTGGAGCTCACCACGAGAGCACCAGTGGAGTTATGCATCAGATACATATCATCCGTATCTTTTTGGTATTTATTCAAAGGAAACTATACTGATGACAGTAGCAGAGAAGATCTGATTTCAACAGATGACAAACCCCTTCCAAAAGGGTTGATACTGTGATTAAAATAGCCTTTAAAAGACATTTAAAAACCAAAACCAAAACCAAAAATTAGTTTAAGATTTATGTTACATCTTACCCTGAACTTTTTCCGACAGTGCATTAATCAAGCTAAAAGCAGTTCAAGAATCATTGTTTGCCTAAGCAGAGTCAAATATATTCTAGTAGTTTCTGTTGAAAGCAAAAAAATATTTTGCAGGAAACTGAAGCTAAAACATTATAATACATGCAACAAAAAAAAAAAAAGGCCCCCAATTAGATTCCTTTATCCCTAGCATATGGTCTAGAGGTATATGCTATGTACTAATGTCTTTTCAGTGCTATTTTAAGCTCGTATGAGGCTGCAATCTGAGAGGAGTGGTGACAGATACACAGGCACAACTGGGTTACATTCATCATGTATGCGACTTGATAACTCCTAGCAGAAAGGAACTTCACAGAAAGGATAATAAACTTCCTTCTTCAGCTCTAAAGTCTGTATTCCTAACAGCTTCTGGAAAATAAGAGGACAGGAGAAATGTTTAGTGGACAGAGATCTTCCTGGTGAAAAAGTGTGACCAGTTCATTGGCACTTCATAAACTGGGATGTGACAAAGGATGTTATGAGGTGTCTCTTTATCTTTTTACAGACGTTTTTCTGCAATCACTTTATGTATTCAGGTTTAAATATTCAGCTTTTCCATGCATTAATGTATCTGCTTTAGTCTAAACTTAGTTTAAACTTTAATCAGCAGAGAGAACATATTGAACACTCACCATCAGTGTTACTTCTAACTGTTCATAGCACCAATCTGACAGTACAGTCATATAAATATCTGAGGTATGTATATTCCACTTACACAAAAGTAAACAGGTCATTTTAGAGAAGCAACTTCAAAGCCTTGCAAAAGCCTGCAAAGAAATCAGAGTTCCTTGAAAACGACAGCAAAATTCCCAGTGATTTCAAGAGGGGCGAGATTTCATAGTGATTTTAGCAGATGAGCTCAGAGGCTGAGCTATATATTCTGCCGGCTAATAACCTGCTGGACAGACCTAATTTTGTTATGGCAAATTTATTTTTGATGGAGGGAAGGAGAGGTCAGGTTCTCAGTGATGGCGAGAGGAGGATTGCAAGCAGCAATGGGCTTGCTGGGCTTTTCTTTATGATGGATGCACAGCAGTAGGTTTTACCTCTCTCTATATTAGTCTTTTTTCCTGATTACCTTGGCAAAGAGAGAACTTTCCCCTGCTCCTCTGTGACTTTGTTCAGTAAGGGAAGTCATACCCCATGGCAGGTCTCCCTCTCCTTGGTTAGGAACAGGTTAGAAAGCAAAATAAATAGATCCTATTTCATCCTTGAACGTTTGGGTTTAAATACCTTTAGACCTCAGAGCACTGGAATGTCACCCAGCTTACAGGAGCTTACAAGAGAGGAGAATATCTCCAGCTCGGGGATGATCAAGTAACAGAGGGAGAGGCAGAGGAGAACTCCATTCTTCCCAGCTACCGCCACTCTACGGGCTACCTGATTGCAGTGATGGATGGGGAAGGGAATACCAACCTTTCTCTGTGGTTTCCCAAGGTCTGGAAGCTTGCAGTCTTTAAAAAACAGGTTCTGTCCCCCCCGGAGCAGCAGCTGCGCTGAAACACATACCGTTGGGATTTAGGAATCCACAGGCAAGGTTACGGATGGGAATATAAGGAAGGATTGCACCCTACGGGAGCAGCAGCTGCGCTGAAACACATACCGTTGGGATTTAGGAATCCACAGGCAAGGTTACGGATGGGAATATAAGGAAGGATTGCACCCTACTAGGTACTGAGCACCACTTGGTTTCAACATCCATGGCAGAGGTACTGTGTTTAAAAGATTAATAACGTTCACAGGTAAATTTGCATAATATTTCATATACAATAAGAATGCATAAATCCCACTTGCTTCTATTAAATAACTTGATAATTACTCTGCCTGACACAGGTTTGAGAACATACTCCCTAGGGAACAACTACTACGAGCCAGGATGCCCCTACTCTGCACACATGGACCTTGTTTAGATTTGTTAGCAAACAAAAACAAATCAAAATGTGAACTGATACTGTATATACAAGTTCAGAGGGCTGGAATTGCTCTTTCATTTGTAAACACCAACTTTATCTGTTACTGATGCCAGGGAGTCACCTTCTGCCCATTGGTTTTATAAAAACATCACAACTTTAATTGCGAAATAATCTTTTAAAAGGCAGGGTTGTGATGACTGCTGAGTTATCTCTCTCACTTCAGCTCCTCAGAGGGTACTTTCTGGAACAATTTGCATGGCAGTCAAAGCATGCAAAAATTTATAAATACCAACACAGATGCCAACATGTCGGGAGAAATGTAGTTATACCATTTGAAAGCCAGGGAGAAATTAATGTTGATCCTGATTGGAACAGTCACTCTAGTTGCAGTGTCTAGTAATTTTAAAAAAAACCAACAACATAAATTTGGTTTGTAGAAAATACTCGATGTCCCAAACTCTGTTTCTTGGCCCCAGCGTGCCAGTGTTACAGGAAGAGAAGAAGGGTTTATTTAAAACAGTTCCAGGATTTCAGGCTGAGCTGACATAACTAATTTTTCCATCCAAACACTGCAGGCTCCGATGGAGGCATCGGCTCCAAACGAGACATCCTGGAAGCTGGGCCTACGCTGTCTAAGAGCAGACAGAGCTCTTGCTGGTTCTCCTATGGCTGCACAAATAACCACACGCTGAAAAAAAAAAAGCAGATCCTCTCCCAAAGACTCGATGGTGTGGCTGCCTCCATTCTTTCAGACCGTAAATGTGACACGGAGTACCTGAGGCTACAGAAGGTTCCTGGTGCACAAACAAAAGGCTGTCTGTGAACGCAGGGTGAAGGCAAGGGAAATGTTCTGTACAGGACTTCACCCGAAAGATATAAAAAACTTCATAGCTATTACTCTAATTGATTTTCTAACAGAGCACTTTGTGGTGGGCAAAGAGATGAATTGATGAAGGGACGAAATTCTGGGATTTAGGCAAACTTTTGTTAAGAGTTGCTTAGAAAGTACAGCCCAATCCAGCCTAATTGAATCACAGAACCACAGAATGGTTTGGGTTGGAAGTGACCTTAAAGATAATCCAGTCCCTGGGCAGGGACACCTCCCACCACACCAGGTTGCTCCAAGCCCCCTCCAACCTGGCCTTCAACCCCTCCAGGGATGGGGCAGCCACAGCTTCTCGGGGCAACCTGGGCCAGGCTCTCACCACCCTCACACCAAAGAACTTCTTCCCCACATCTCAGCTCCATCTCCCCTCTTTCAGGGTCAAACCCTTCCCCCTCCTCCCTCATCCAGAGTCCCTCCCCAGCTTTCCTGGAGCCCCCTGAGGGGCTGGAAGGTCTCCCTGGAGCCTTCTCTTCTCCATCTCTCCCATCTCTCTCAGCCTGTTCTCACAGCAGAGGGGCTCCAGCCCTCCCAGCATCTCCGTGGCCTCCTCTGGGTGTGTAGAAACAAGCTTCTGTCCCAGTGCTCTGACATTTCTTCTGCTAATGAAGCCAGTGTGAGCTTCACTGTTGGTCCTGCAGCCCCAAAGACCTCTCAGACCAATGGCAATGCTATTCTGCAAGCAATACAACAGCATATGCTGGGTAAAGTTGGCCAGATTGAGCCTCCCACACACATCAAAAACCAAAGTGGAACAATAGTTGGCCTTTTTTCATTAATTCAGTCCTTATTGTCTGCAATAAGCGGAGGAAGCGGAGGACAGCTGAGGCAGAGGAGTGTCAAGACACATTAGGATTCATTAGGACTGCTTAGACTACAGGCCCTCAGGACTTTGTTTTGCTGAGTGGGTAGCAAAGGTGAAAACTTAGTTTTTCTTCCAATTACTTATTATCCATCCAACAGAAATCCCCTGGGTTAAACAAAAAAAAAAAAAAAAAGAAAAAAAAAAAAAAAAGAGATGCCAAACACAGAAATTTAGGAGGTTGGTTTTTTTCCTTTATCTATTTCACATTTGCTGTCAACACCGTCCCTCTACAATCTTAAAGATGGCTTTCACGCCACGTGCTAAGAGGTGATTCTGATTTATTGGATTAAAGCAAAAAAGCATCAAAACCTCTCTGCTTTGAAGAAGGGTTTAATGTATTTTGGAAAACCTGTAAGTTTAGGTGTAAATACTTTGAAACCATTCTGATGAACAGATTTAGATACCGTATCGTTCTGCAGAGCAGGCTGAGATATGGTATCTATTTTCTCTCTCATGTCTTTGAGAACTGTTAAGAAAGTTAAATTAAAAAACAGCTGATAAACAGCTTAAATTAGATTCGCAATCTTAGCCACACTCGGAGCTCAGACCTTTGAAACCTCACAAATGTGAATTGCCTTTATGTCTTGCCCTGGGTTTTGGGCACCTCTGTGGGGATGGGGACTATCTGAGGCCAGGCAGGGACCTCAGCCCGCGGTGTCCTGATCAACTAGTTATCACACCGGCAGGAGAAGACAGATCAGAGGACAGTTCCTAATGCCATGGTCCCTCTCAAAATATTTCTTAATAAATGTCTTCTTAAAAAATAAAACACCATTTCCATAGCTACCTCCAGCCAGCATCAACCAGTGGCTCTGTGCAGTTGTAGTCACTCGTTACAAAGCCATGGTACCAAGGAGTTAGTTCAGCAATTTAGTTTGTCCCAAAACCATAAAAACCTACAGACTCTTTGCTATACCAAGCAAGCAACGGGAATAGTGCTTACGAAATAAACCCAGAGATTTCTGATAAATGCATTCCAAAAGCCATTCATAAAGATTATGACTTACACATTTTCATCAATACATAAATTGCTGTGTTTAAATTTAAAAAGCATGTGAAGTAATGGGCTCTATATCTTTCTTTGAAGATATGTCAAAACAGAAATGAACTTCGGTATGCAATATCAAGGGTTTACTATATTGATTTTGGAAGCCAGTCTATATATACTTTTCTACAAACGTCACATATTTCACAAAGCAACTGCTTTATGCTATTTACACTGCATTAGAGACAGACAAATTGGTTTGGACAAAATGTGCCAAAGCTAAAACAAATTTAAGGTCTGCAAAAAAGTTCGGTTAATTTTTACCTCACACATTTCTTGCCTGTCTCCGGTTTCCAGGTATTAACTCAGAACACTGAAACACCATGAAGGTCTGTGCCTCCCTCCTGATCGATGACCAGAAGCAAGAAGAAGTAAGTCACAGAGTTCAGATTTGGTCCCGAGCCTGAACTTCAGAGAGTATTTGGGTCTGGATCCATTTTGGGGTGAAAGCGCAGAAACCATCATGAGGAAACACGTCTTACAAAATACTCAGCCCCTTCTGGCTGCCCTGAGAAGTTTAGTGAGCTTGAAAAGGCAGCCAAACTTTGGGGATCTTGTTCATGTCACAGAAGTTAGCAGAAATGATCTGTTGGATGAAGTCCATCTTTACGATCACACGGTATTTGCCTTTAAAGAGCATCATCACATCGCTAAGCTCCTCAAACCCTAAAAAGGAATCAGAAAAATCTCACCACCTCCCTACCTTCAGTTTTCCAAATGGCATTTTGTGATAAAACTCTTTTAAGTTCAGCTTCTCCTCAGAAACCCCTCTGGTGCTCGGAGGATGAAGGCATGTCAGAACAGCGCATCCACACATCTGATTGTCAACTTTTTACAGTTCTTGACTGCTCTGAACCCAGAACATGGTCTAACACCTGCATGTGTCCCTGCCCAGGGCACCGGGGGCAATCCAGACCAAGGCAACATCTCCAGCTGACACCAGCTCTGTTGTAAGGTCACTAATAAGTATCTACTGACCATGAGGAGACATTACAAGGAAACTACAGTTTGTAGATCAGGTCAACCCAGCCAGCAAAGTTTCCTTTTTAGCTGAGACCATGTTATCCTCTAGATAAAGTTCTCATCTCAATAGTTTAAAACCATGGTACCATATGCTAAACGACACGAATAGCTTGTTCATCTTTATAATTAACTCCCTTGAATTGTCTGCCTGCTTGGTTGTCTTTGGCTGCTGCACTCCAGCCTTGTGTGATTAGCACTGTGCAAACCTATTTTGAAATGTCACCTTCACCAAGGTCATCCACGTTCACAATTCATCGGGAAAAAGGCCCATAGTACTGACCCCACTTGTTTCCCCTCCTCACTCTGAATTTTCTCCTTCACTGACACCCTCAGTTTCATCTCCATAAGCCAGTTCATAATCCATTTCAATGGCTCTTCTCCGAAGCTATTTTTAATCTTAAAAAGCCCCATCAGTCTGTTGTGTCACAGGGTGTCTATGGCTCCTTTGAAATAAGGACTGAAATAAGGCAGCGCTTCCCCTCTTATCTAGATAGTTGTTGGTATTTTCAAAGACATTTAGGGGGGATTAATTAATTATTTATGCTTTTTTTTTTTTCCCTTCCTCCCTTTCACTCCAGTGAAGCCACATACAAATACCTAATTTATGCCTTTTTCTCTCTTTCATCTTCATGGTTTCTCTGAGCCAATCCTGCTGGTGGGAAAGCCCTAGTTCTCCAACTCCCCCCCATGACTCTGCCTTCAGCTCCTTCATGGGTCAGCCCCAGTTCTCCCTAAACACGTTGATATTGTTCATGTTTTTAGCCACTGAGCAACAGGGAGGTCCTCAGGACAGAGTGGTACCGTTCCCACCACAAGCATCCCTCCCACTCCCCAAAATCAGTCTGAACAAAGCAAGCACATGAAGTATGTTGGACTTCATATTTTCTCCCTTCTCGTCAGTCCTCTTAAACATTTCACAAAGCCTTTTCACTGTAAATGTTCATCTTCACGATAGAGTCTTACATTTTACCATTTACTTTGAAATAAAGGGCACTTCAGTTTTCCTCTTCTTTCCTCTGTCTTTCCCCTAGGTCCTCGTTCCCCACTGCTGAACTTTCTCCTCTCTTCAGTGGCAGATATGAGAAGAAGGAGAAAAGGAGATGAAGTAGCGACAAAATCAAACATTTGGAATATTTTCCCCTTAAAATATCCAAAAATAAGAGCATTCACCCCATTCAGCAAGGACAACAGAAGCAAAAGCAATTGAAAATGTTCAAGAATTGTCACAATTTCCTCATTTTTAACCATCCCTAGAAAATAAACGGGAGCTATTCAGCCATGAGTACATTTCATTGAAGTGACACTTAACAATCCAAAAATACGGCATTTAGTTTTGCATTTCTCTGAGCAGTAGATAATTTTATGGGTGACTGCTGCAGCAGCTGCACTGGTCCACAAAAATTCATTGTTTGAGAGGAAAAAGGGGGTTAATCGCGCTGGATTGAGGACTTTTTTTTTTTTTTTTT
>NW_015090831.1:664167-757969 GCF_001431845.1 Calidris pugnax | reverse complement strand
CTTTTTTTTTTTTTTTTTGGAAAGTCAGACTTTCATGTTAAAAGATTATGAAAATTAATTTTCACAGACAAATGATATCAAAATACTAATGCTATTTTCCTTTTACCTCTGGCACTGAAGATGGATTACGTTGCCACAAAAGTGGAATCTGTCACCCAACGTGGCTCTGAAATTGCTCGGTAAGTGCCGGACGCTGACAGTTTCTGCTGACTCTGCATTTAGAGGTGAAGATCCAAGTTTAATCAGTCTACTGAAAACAATGACTGGATCCAAGTTCAGCGGCTGTTCTGCCAGGGGCATGAATCATTTTACCTGCTCCATAATAGGCTTTTACATAATACTAAATCCTCCTCTTTTGTTTTGGAGACTTTTATGGGCAAAGGAGAGAAAGACGGGTTAATCTCAAGGCAGACATGGCATTTTGCTGGCACAGCAAAGGATGGATTTGTGGGCTGACAATACAGTTAACTGGTGCTCTGTAGGGCAAAGTATGTATTTTCCCCAAAATCCAGCATGGAACATATCCCAGTTGGCCAACAGACCTAAAAAGACATAGTCATTGGTATCGGGGTTAATCAGTGCTGGCAGACCCAGAAGACACATTTCCTTCCCAGGATGGGACTGGAGTCCAAGAGCTCCTGTGAGGATTAGAAAAAAAAATAAAAATATTGACATGGAGCATGAGGGTGGAGGAAGGAGTAGGGTCACGATGACTGAGTGTACACAAGAAGTATCCAATTGTTTATCCAAGCTGGAGCCACTCCACCAAGGGAAACGAGAAAACCCCAGGCTGGAAGAGCCAGACCACTAGGTCTTGAGGTGGTCACCAACTCCATGAAGGATTGAACTTCTGCTGTCTTATTTAAAGTACATTGGGAAACAAGTGTTTCCTACACATCCTAAGAATGCGGCCAGATGCACCTTTCTGGTTTTCTGATCCCATCCTCAACTGTATTTTGTGGTTTTTCTGGCACCGTTCCCTTGAGCACCGGCAATTTGAAGGCAAAAAGTACAACGCCAAATTAAAACGGTTATTTTAATCCTATGGGGCTTTTTAACCTGGGGCCTGATTTATGGTGTTTATGTGGCTAAAATTTAAAAATGGGCCATGCTTTCTTACGGTCCTGGAATATTGAAGTGAGATGGAGAGGGGCAGCAGTGCTGTGCTAGTTTGCCATCATCTGCAAAAGAACAACTCCACACCACCTCCATCAGCCCCAATAACATGGTTCATCTCAAGGTCTTTCACAGAAAAAAAAAAAAAAAAAGCTGCATATGTAAGTAAAACAAAACCCTAGGTAAAGAAGTAAATATTTTCCTTCCCAGCTTATTAACTTGTATGTAGTATAAATAACAACCTCAGTGCCAAAAAGCAGCGAGGTTAAACAGAATCTGTAGCCTGTGACTTCCTTGCGTGCTAAAAAATGATCCACTTTAAATTTGGAAAACTTACTGTCATTCAATAGCCACAAAGTTCTTCTTTTAACCTTGATCTCTTACATACGGTATTTTATTTACTGAGATAATAGTAAATATCTGATGTCATAAAATGCGCTCTGGACCTAATAAATCTTTACAGTCTCTCCCTTTTCTGACCAATACGTTTATCCCGATGCACTGGCCAAGTTCAAAGACAGTCTAAACAACTTCCCAGCTTCACCACACATTGAGAGAGCTGCCAGCCCTGTTCTTTTTAACTCTATTTCACAGTTCAAACTGCTTCAGAATCATTAAATTTCCAGTCATGTATGGTAGCCAGGATGTAAACAGTAAAATGTTCACAGTATGGAGACATCTATATTAATTTTTTTTTGCCTCATTGTCTAAATAATTTGCTAAACCGAGCAATACATTCAATTTCCAGTAGAAAATGGCAGGATTATGCATTATTTTTCAGTAAGAGTATATCTTTATGCTATATTTAAGCAAAGATGGCTGCGTGAAGATTATTTCCTGGAAATCAATATTCCACTGGGGAGAGCTGATGGTCTCGAATACATGGGAGAATCATTGACTCCAGCTGCGTATGACATAGAAAATGGGCTACATGGAGGCTGTCGGGGCTAAAAATAAAACTATAGGCATATGGATTTTTATATGCATTATGCAGTTCACAATTGCAATGCATTGCATGAGACAGTACCAGAAAATTAATGTTCTATATATTACTCAAAATGACTCAAAAAAAAAAATCTATTCCGTCTATACTATCTCTCAATCGATTGTATTTCCGTAAAATATTGGTAATTTTTTTTTCAATATTATTTACATGGGATGGGAGCCTAAATTAGAGCAGTAGGTGTAGGCAAATTGTCAGGTTACTCTTCTCCTCACCACTTGCATCAGACGCTGAACTAGAGCCGATGAGACGGTGACCGGGTCCCAGAGTCAGGAATGAGATGGAACGGCCCAAGGCCAACTCGTAAATTTACGTTATTTTTTTTTTTTTTTTTTTTTCTCTGTTTTAATTACAAATGCTTCTGTATTGGGAAAGTGGGACGCGGCATGTGTAATTAACTCGTTTGGGCAAGTTACAGGCCTTTGCTGCAAAACTCCACCTCCTTTATCTGATGCGCACACACCCTGGTGTGCCTTCAACACCGCATGGGATGCGTGGGATTTCTCTTGTGGCAGATTCCCAATTTTACATAAGGTAAACAAAACAGCTACATTCAGCAACTCTTTGGCTCCCCTTTAAAATCGCTTTTAAGACCCAGGAGTGGAAGAAAAAAATCAAGCTGTGCCCTACGAGCCAGAGAAAGAGAAATTAAATCACTTCTTTTAAAAGAGAAGGTCTTGGGGCGGGGGGGGCGCTGAGGGCAACACCTAAGAAGAGGAGCAAATTCCAAGAAAGAGGTTTTTTTTATGCTGTTTAAAAATAACAACAAACCCAACAAACCAGCCGAATGCAAAGTTCTCCTGCCTCACACACAGCACCTGGGAAACCAGTCTGAAGCCTCAACTGGTTGTAGTAGGAGTGGAAATCAGGCTCATCCCTCGCTCTCCAGCCGAGCAGGAAATTACCTGGGAACCTCACCCGGGAATTTGAAAGTTTGTAAGACGCTTTAAAACTGCAATTAGGCATTTTGAATATCCACTTTGCCCGGCAAAGACCCTCCACGGCTTTTCTCCCTTTGCCCGGGGGGGCTGTGGGAATAGTGATCTGCAAAGGCACAAGTCCAGAAATCCTGGGCACGGAGCTAATTTAATAACTCGCCGGCCGCTCGGCGGCTCCGACCAGAAGCAGAGCGAGGACAGCAAAAGTAATAACGAAATTCCAGTGAGGATCCGGGCTGCTGAAGGGCTGAAAATTAGGGCCTTTGCAGGGATACTCCCTATGCAAAGCCAGGCTGGTTTTAATTAGCAAGGTGTTAAGGCACCCGCGCAGGAAACACAATCACATCTCTTGACTATTCCCAAAAGCCAAAATGTGGGTTGTTGTGGTTTTGTTTTTTTTTTTTCCCTTTCCTTCCCTCCTCTCCCAGTTTAATGAGTTAAAACCAGGTGAAGCGGCTCCTTCCTTATTAAAGCAGCTAACAGCAGATGGCTCGACACCTGGCTGGAGCTGGGTTTGGTGACCTTTTGAGTGACAGGGGGTTGATATATTTAACGGGGAGAGTCCTCGGGGGGATGCAGTGGGACACAAAGGGTTTTATGCAGCAGTTGGAGAGGGTTGGGTGGGAAAGGCACGTCGTTTCTTGCAAACAGGAGCTGACTTGCTCTGCTAAACCTCTCGGGGCCGGCGTGTGCACGCTCGTGGCTCTTTTATCTAATCTTTACAGAAACATTAATAGGAACTATGCGAAATCTATAAATGACAAACGGATCAGGAAACGTCCACAGATGATTACTATTCGCTTATCGCACAGAATTGATCCCCCTGGTTCTGCTTCCATGTTTTTCTGCCACCGCTTTGGCACTCTAACATTTGTCTTTGGCACTTCAGATATTTCTGACTGCTTTCTCAGCCTCTAGTGCTGGAAGAATTTTACCTAAAGAGTGGATAGGAATTCATTTTTATTTTTTTTTCTTTCCTTTTTTAACTTCCCATAGTCTTGGCAGCAAACTGTGTCATGATGATGTTGGCAACAACATATTTGTGGCAGAAGGAAGAAAGAGAATCATAAAATATATGAAAGAAAAAGTTGACATTTTAATGAAATACCTTGTAACTTCTTGGAAAAAGTTATTAAAATACATTCAGTTTCTAGCTGTTTGTACAGATAGGAGGAGCAGAATACTTTCTCCTGAAGTCTTTAATAAAAATTGCTTATGAACTAAAAGCAATAGTGGCTAGAAAACACTTTTCAAATTCATTACTGGAGTGAATTTTAGGTTTGGGACATTCTGGGCTTTTCTGAGCATACGTGAGGATTGCTGGCACATGCTTGAGCTTCTGGGAGTGCAGCATGACTCCTTCACCAGAAGAGCAAGCAAAGTGATGGAGCCTCTAATGGTCCTTTCAAACAGCTACCAAAGCTGGCACTTATCTCTCACAGCTACAAATAAATGAATTAGTTTCTCTTACGTGTTACTCTCTCAGATTATAGTGCCCAGCACTCCCAGCCCCTGCGAAGGTTTTGTCTGCCTGAGAACAAGGAATGATGGTTGCAGCTCTGTAGACACCCTCAACGGAGTTACAACCGTGGAGGCTGTAGCAAAGGTCAGCGAGGAATCCACTTTTCAGCTAATTAGTGCCAAAGAAGAAAGAAATGAAAGGCACTCTTCCTGTTGTAGGCTGCCATTGCATCTAACCTCTGTAATTACACTCCTCATTTTAATATGACATAAATCTGAGGAAAAGCCTCTTACTGCAAAGCACAATAAAGCCAGTACCACAATAGCCAGGGTAAGACATCAGCCACGCCTGGGTGTTCATCACAGAGTAAGAAAGGAGAGGGGAAAAACATCACAGCCAGCCATGGATTTATGAGGATTTACCAGGGTGACAACACTGGGTGCCCTGATAATAATGGCATAAGAAACAATGAAGGGAAAATTCTGGTCACCCAACTGCCCAACATATTGGAGAGTCATCAATTAATATTTCTCCACCAAAAAAAAAAAATGTACAAAGCAGGAACTTAGGGCAGGAATTTATTTCAGACCTCACTCGATGAGAAAATGATTTCCAGACCCAAATAGACCTTCCTGGTTCTGTGTCTCCTGTTTCACCTTTTCAAAATGTAAACTTGAACTACAGGTAAATCTAAATTATACTTCCAGTTGGTTTCACCACAACTGTAGGAAGGACAGGGGTTGCGTTTCTAGAAGGAATCTGACATTTCGATTTAGTTCCAAACCAGATAAACCATTTAACCAGATTCTGTGATGAAAAAAGAACCTTTTTTTTTAGGGAGAGACGAGACATCTCTGACATAGTTTGCTATCATAATGCAAAAAAAGAGTTTCAAATGGAAGAGCCATTCCACGAGCAGAACAGCAGGCACCACTGCAAAACTTTTGTAGAAATACAGTGCTTTATCACAGCTGAAATGTCGCCTCTCCCCTTCCCCAGAATTAGCCTTCAGCCTCTTCCCAAGCAAAATATCGTGGAATCATAGACTCATTTAGGTTGGAAAAAACCTTTCGGATCATCAAGTCCAACTGTAAACCTCACACTGCCAAAAAAACACCACCAATCCACGTCCCTTAGCACCACATTTGCCCGGCAGCTTGTTCCAGTGCTTGACAACCCTTTTGGTGAAGAAATTTTTCCTAATATCCACCCTAAACCTCCCCTGGTGCAACTGGACACCATTTATCCTTCCCTTGCATTCGTGGTTGTGTAACGTAGATTAGGGAGTTGATAAATGCAAACCTCACCAAAAAAAACAGAGAGAAAGACCAATAAAAGATGTGTTGGCAGCAGGATGAGCTGCCTGGAGCATCCCACTGCAGACACCCGAGTAGCTCCTGGGGAGGCACCTGAACCCCAAACCTCAGCAGCTCCCACCGCCACGTAACGCCGCGCTCATTATTTTTAATTAGCTTTAGTTTCAGCTCTGCCAGAGAACGCATAATCTTAGCTGTGTCACACAATAACCAGGTTTGCTGGGTCTCCCCATCGTTTTAGGGCACGTTAAAGCCCAGGAAGGTTAATTAGCCGTGACTCAGCGCTGCTGGTGGGACTCCACCCTGAGTGCTCCAGGGTGAGAGTGGGACACCAGGCTCAGCTCCTCACCGGCTGGTCAGAGCAGGGAGAAAAAGCTGCTCTCATTTTGGGTGTTATTTTTAAAACTCACTCTTTCTGGTTAATGAAAGAAAGGGCTATGAAAAATCAGATTCTGTAGAAAGCTGCCTTCCCCTCTTCGTACAAAGCCAAGATATAAAAGTCTCCAGCGATTGTCCCTCATCATGGACATCACTCAGTGATGAGTAGAGTGATGAGTAGAGAAGGTCCCCAGCCTCTCTGGGGACACCACGACACCCGTAACTCCATATGTACATCAGCTTCTGCCGTGGGACTCTGACACACAAGGATTTGTTCTTATTATTATTAGCAGATAGTCATTGCAAAAAATTATCATTAAAGATTTCAAAGAGAATACTTCTGCAATCAGTGCAACTGAACATACCAGACGTATAGATACGATACACTGGAATAATATAAATATACACTACTCCCTACTAGAATACCAAAGTGTACACTGAGCACAGACATACTTACGGGATTCTGTTGATGGTGTTCCTGATTTATGTCGTAAAACCGCAACAGAAATAGCACATAAAAAGTAGAAGGCAACTCTGATCAATTAGCGGCCCTGAAGAATACAGACTGTTTTGGCAGATCATTCGAAAATTTCACAGCTTGGAAAAAAGCCTTGGTAACAAAATAAATTTTCTTTTATTGGCAACTACTTATAAAGATTTTAAACACTGGACTGGATAGCAGTGAATTTAAATGCATATTGACAATTAAAACTCAGGATCACAACCACTGCGTAATAATGTCAATTTGGGAATGCTTATGTTATTTATGTTCTGTTTAAGAACTTTGTTATTAATTATCATACAAACTCCAGTTAATAATCAATTCATGCCACAATTATCGTATCAGTCATATGGTCTAATTAAGAACTGGTGAGTGATTGGAATTCCAATACAGCAATACAGGCACAGGCTGCAATCCTAAACAAATACAACTGTGAAGTTACTGAACAAAAGATTATCTAAGCTCTAATATCTACTGGCAAAACTCTTTCTCTCTGGATCATTAGCTTCCAGTCCTATTATTACATACAAATGACCAATTTCTGCTAATTCCTAAAGCTAATTCCTGTAAACTATTATTTTGTATACATTGTGTTAAGGCTTTTCACTTGTGTAAATTTGCATAATTATAGCAATTGTCTTCTAAGCTTACTCTACTGAAATCATTCTAAATTGGGATTTAGCCTATTTTTAAAGATTAGTCAACTTCTATAGAAAAAAGTATCTGGAATTGCTATTGCCTAGATCTCCTGTAATTCAGCCCAAGTACAAGGAGGCAGTTTGGAAGGGCCAGGAAAGGGCCAGGAGGAATATAAAAATGTACAGTGGTCAACAAAAGATATTAGAGTATGAAATCAGGCATCTCTAGGATACCATTTCTTTTACGGATTTACTATCCCTATGTCTATCTTTACTAAAATACTGGACCAGAAGATGTGTTCCAGCTGTCACCTCTGATGATAAGGTAGCCCTAGTCCTGTTTGGAAATAATTTCAGGGTTTACTCTCTTTCTTCTTCCTCTTTCTCTCCTAAGAGGATTTGGGAGAGGTTGGCCATAGGCTTAGAGCTCTCCATAAGGAGATGGTAGCACTTCATCAAACCAAAGATGGTGGCTCTTGCTTTCAGAGCTCTGGAGTGATCAAACCCAGGATCACGGTCTCTCCCTGTAACTCCACTGGGAAGGATCCCTGGAGCCTCTGCCCCAACCTCCTGCCTCGGTAGGGTCAGTTCTGGGCTTTTCAATTTGAGGCTGTTCCTTAAAATATGTCTCTCCTAAAGAGCAGCTCCAGCAAAGAGACGTCCCCAGCCTCCACTGCAGAGAAGAGCAAACTCATCCCGTTCTCCTGCCATGGCCTTATCTTCCTTTAATGCTCCTGTTATGCCTTGATCATCTATCAGTCTAACTGCTCCTCTGGCAACCTTCCTGCCTCTGATGTGTTCAAAAAAGTTTTTGTTATTAGCTCTTCCACATTCAGTAAGTGCTCAAAATCTGTTTGGCTTTAAATCGAGAGCTGACTCTTTCTCCTTTAAAAAAAATGTAATCCTAATAGCTCCTTTGTATGTTGATTTATATTTCTTTTTTGGCCGATCTTCTTAAAATTATTCTGTTGTGCATATTTGTGTTGAGAAGTAAAATAAGTTGTTGCTTTTAAAGCATCTAAGCCGCCTACAAACATATTTCCCTCTTAGCTGCTCCTTTAATTTCCTTTTAATTATCATCCTCATTATTAAGTAGTTCCTCTGTAGGTGAATTGATTTTTGGTTTTTTTCCCCCTCCTACAAGGATGTTCGATGTTAGGACTGTTCTGGACTGGCTTTTTCACACGTACAGATTGAAGCAGATGAAGAACTGCAGTGCTCAGAAGTAACCGAAGAATTATTCTTCCTCGTGCCAATTTTTTTAATGTCAAAAAGAGTTTCTGAGAGGGGAGACCTAGCTGTGGCACCAACACTCTGAACAAGGATAAACCACCTTACTCTTATTGTGCTTTTTATTAATCCTGGGGCTGTTTGATCACCAGGGCCATGTATTCTCCCATTGCTGGGGTACTTGTGTCCTGTATTATGGGACATAATTTCTTTCTGCATCCCCTGAGCTTTCCAACTTCTGCTGTTCCTATAAAAGCCCTCACATGGCTGGTTTGGATCCCGTTGTCTACATCCCAAAGCTTGGCACAAGCACTTCATGTCCTTTATGATTTCCTACCCGAACTCCATCTGACTTTTTTTTTTAATAATTAAATAATTAAATAAAATTTCCATGGCATGGTCTTTCCGGGATGGTTGATCCTGAACTTCATCCACATCTCCCGGCTTCCTTTCACTTTACCCTCTTATCTGTCTAATTACTGGTGCCAGGAGAACAGAGCTCAGCTCTGCTGTAGGTTATCTATATTTCAAAAGCTTCTCATCCCAATACCTAACAGACCCTTTTCCCTGCCTTCTGCCTGCCTGGTTGCCCTTTGAAGCATTTCATCTCACTTTCATCTGCTGCCAACACAACTTATTCCTTCCATAGACCTGTGCTCTGAAATATGCTGCTGTACACATACAGATGAGATAGGATGCCGCTTATTAAAACTCCAGCTATCAAAAGGCAATCAGCAGCACTCAATCACACAAGGCAGAGTCCCCCAAATTTTATGCAGATGAGACATCAAGAAGTCGTTCCTTTGAGAAGAGAAGAAGGATAAACTACTCTTTGGGTTATGATCTGTTCTGTGTAGAATGCACTTAAAGAAAAAAGTGAACTAAGGGGAAAAAACAACATAGATTTATATATTACAAGTATGAAAACCCATCTTGTTGTCTAAGAATTTTATCGCATAAATAGCCATTTTCTTCATAAACACCAGTAGCAATAAGTGTCATTTTCCCTTCACAGGCTATAACAAATTGGAGCATTAAACTCTGTTGTATTCTGAAGTTTTCTTCTTCCTGATTTCTTCTTTTCAAATGAAATGAAAAATGATGATTGCCCATTTGAGTTACCTGCTTCTCACCGCAACATCTGCCATATAGTAGAAATAGGATAAAACAATTGGGCTATATCCATAAGCAGTTTTGTTTTATCTTATTTCAGGAGGAGAAGGAAAATAGGGGATTTAACTTCTTGCTAGCTGCCCGTCCCTATAGTGAGTCAATGAAAATAACAACTTCTCTCAGTACAGATAAGCCCTGTATGGTATTGCTACATGTTCTCACCATGTATCATAGCATCATTTTAAGGAACTTTATAAGATTTAAAAGTAGTACTTCCAACAACCATAACTTCAGTTATCTAGGACTCGGAGGCAAATAAATAAATAAATAAAAATAAAATAATAGAATGCTTTTTGCGTACAAAACAGTCCTCAATACCTTTTTCAAAACAAAACAAATCATCAAATAACTCTGTTCCTTCAGATGTTGCAGATGAAGGCAGCTTGTCACGCTGCCAGGGTGGGAGTATTGCCTCCCCAAGCCTCTCTGCACCCAGAACAAGGGAATTAGCCCTCTTCAGTCCTTCTAAAACAACTTTGCTCTATTGATGTTGTACCAAGTTGACTGATCAGAGGGTCTGTCCCCTTTCTTCTATCCCTGCAGGGCCACAGGATATCAGACTTTAAAAGCCACGATATTTGTCATTCATCCAGGATTTTTGCTCCTCTCCAGCTTCAGGCGGTGGCAATTTGTGGAGGTGAGGGAGGAAAAAAAAAACAAACCAACTCTAATGGGTTTCTGCAGTGGGTTTATTTTTTTAAATTAGTATCTTTTGAAAAGTAAGTGGCTGGGAGAGATCAATGGGCAGAGGACAAGGAAGTGCTCCAAGGTACATGACAGGCACGTGTCCCACACAGCCCTAAAGTTTGCCATCATTTCCAGGTGAAAAAAAAAGAAAAGTGAGCCAAATAATTTGTTATTTTTGAGTTTTTCCACGTGAATGAGCAAAAGCAAATTTTTCTGCTAAATACTCTCTTTGTCAAAAATTCCCATTTCAGCAGAGGTACATCATTTTTAAAATGATACCAAATGAGAAAAAAAAAAATAGCATCTTATCTGGTTTCTTTTTTAGTTTCCTCAGCTCTAAAGATGAGTTCTAGGAATTAGCTCTCTGATTCTACCAGAAGCCTATTCCTCATGATCAGAAAATGGTTTCTGAAAGAGCATATAATGATGCAAATGAATCAATTTGCAAAAGGTCTGCTCTGATACAGAACGTACACGGCAGTAAAATATACATGAGGTACCCTGAATAGTAACGATGCAGTTAGCGAAGCAATAAGTGTAATTATCACCCTGAATTACTTAAAATACAAATTGCCATAAAATTCCAGTAGCCAATACAAGTATAATCACAATTTTGTTTAGGCACAATACTTTTTTGCCTTTGAATGGAAGATAACAAATGAGTGCAAAATGCAAACCATCCTGGTATGAAGTAACTTCCAATTTAAATATCATATGTGGGAGTCCAGCTCGTGTTGCTTTTAGACTTAGGAGTACCATTCACTCTCCTATTGCTTTTGAGGAGAAGAGGAAGGCAAATGAAATCAGAATTAATTTGTATTGATTTTGTTAGATCTCTACTTTGACATTTATTTGTATAAAATATCTCAGAACCACTAAAATCATTTCCAGGACAAGCAATTAAACAGAAAACCTAAAAGTCTAATGCTTCTCCATCTTAGCATTTCCTTAATATACACAATTACCAGATTTTAAATCACAGAATTGTCTAGGTTGGAAGGGACCTTTAAGATCATCAAGTCCAAACATTAACCCAACACTGCCAAAACCACCACTAACCTGTGTCCTTCACCATCACGTCTGCCCAGCTTTTAAATACTTCCAGGGATGGAGGCTCCACCACTTCCCTTAAACAGAGAAAATAAGTAAAGCTGAGTGATACAACTTTCAAATTCAGTCTTAAACTCATGGTTTCATAGAAGGCGCATGTTAAAGAACAATTTAAGGATTCATGAAGATTTCAGTTTTCCAGACGAAGCTTCAAGAGCCCAAAGCCAAAATACCTAGTGAGATGTAAGGGTTCTGTGCATCTTCTTTCAAACGATGCACTGAAAGGAATTGTTAAGGAAATGCTTGTTAAGAAAAATCTTCATGAAGCAATTTCAATTTCATTTACTGTCCCGTGCTTTTCTGTTGCAAAGATTGTTCTTCAGTTTGGGGGTTCAAGGATCTCAACAATCTCAATGCCCTGGAAAAGAGTCCATTGTGTTTCCTCAGGAAAATGCAATTCCACAATTTCCAGTCAGATACCAAATACAGAAATTATATGATGGATCAGAGATTTTACAGAAAAGCTGATCTGACAGTAAAGTTGAATGGACTGGTACCACTCTGAAGGGTAAAACTTCCTAGATCCCAGATGTAGGGATCTGCTCAGAGACCTTCACGGTTTTAATACAATACTCCACAGTTTACTTTAAAACCCTATTTTTCTTTATTTCGAATCTAGAATATGCAATATGAAATGACTAGCACTTGGATTTAACAAAGCCAATTGAATCACATGCCAGAATTGCATTTGATATTAACGACCTTTTGATTATGAGGAGACGGTTTAAAAGACAGCTTTCTTTTTTTCATGTATTTGGGTGACTTGGTATGAAAAGCCCTTGCAAAGATTACAAAGACCTGCTTTAACTGTACTTGTATGGTTTATCATTTGGGACATTCCTAAACCTTTTTTCCCCCTAGTGATTATTTATGCTTTGTCATATAACACCACATGCTTCTATGGTGTCTTTCTTGTTTGGGAAAACAGAACCAGTGTTAGTACTAACGCTCAACACATTCCTTTTGTTGTCTGCATAAAAATGGCAAATCATTAAAATAGTTTTTTCAACTCATTGGACAAAGCTTCCCTTGAAGTGCAATATTTTAGCAATACATGTAACCTTTTTTCAACTGAAAAAAATCATATTTGGCATTGTTTTCGAGTATTAAAAAGTTATCAGCAGTCACGTAACATGCATCTGAAAGCTATAGACCCCTGAAAAAATACATCATAAAAGGAGAAAAAACAGAACACCAGAGTAATTCAGGTGAGAAGGGGTCCCAGGTGGTCTCTGGTTGGATCTCCTGCCCCATCAGGGCAGCTCTGGAGCATACCCCAGTTGCTCAGGGCTTGGTCCTCTCAGGTCCTGCAAACCTCCAAGGATGGAGATGACACAACCTGGAGGCACAACTCCACCATAGTCTGGGCCTCTCTTACTTCCAATTCAATTTTTTGCCCCTTTTGCTCCACAGCGTTGAGTAAAGGGGGGATATCTGTGTCCCTTGACCTCCTGGTCACGTCCCTGCTCCACCAGCCCAGGAAGCTGCTGGCTCCTGGAGCTGCCTAACCCCAACCTCACA
The DNA here is from genome assembly GCF_001431845.1 of Calidris pugnax. Taxonomy (NCBI): domain Eukaryota; kingdom Metazoa; phylum Chordata; class Aves; order Charadriiformes; family Scolopacidae; genus Calidris; species Calidris pugnax. Next base: position 744,895 of record NW_015090831.1, on the reverse strand, counting down.
GAGCTTGGTGGCTGCCACGTAGGGCTTGTGGTAGGGGCAGGGATGCTCTGCAACCACTGATTATGCTCCTCATCAAGCTATTCATTTGCTCGCCAGTGCAGTAGAGTTTTAGTTATTATTAAACGAAGCTGCATTTTTAATTTACATATAGATTCGGAAGTCCTGCTGGTATATTTAGGATGACAAATAATGGCACTATATAATGATAGGAGAAAGAGGAGCTACACTGCGACTGTGTGATTAAGGGCAATGCTGACAAGAGCAATTGCTGACTCGTAGCTGACATCTTGAAAACAGCCATCCGCAGAAAGTAATGATCTGGCTAACATCAATAATTAACGGATAATAGAAAAATGTTAAAATGGCATGATAAAGCAGGATTTGATCCGCAGCATTCGTGTTTCAAATTCCAAATGCAAGGAAGAGGCACTGCAGTACGCTGCATCCTATGGACAGCTATTACTGTAGATAAATATTATGGTCCCTAATTATTACTTCTTGTACACCTCTACAGTTAGAACAGCTACAACACTCGCACTTCCACGTGACTTCTCCAAGTCGAGGAGAAAATCATAGAATCATAGAATGGTTTGGGTTGGAAGGGACCTCAAAGATCATCTAGTTCCAACCCCCTGCCCTGGGCAGGGACACCTCCCACTAGAGCAGGTTGCTCAAGGCCACATCCAGCCTGGCCTTGAACCCCTCCAGGGATGGGGCAGCCACAGCTTCCCTGGGCAACCTGTTCCAGTGTCTCACCACCCTCATAGTAAAAAATTTCTTCCTGAGATCTAATCTGAATCTTTTTTCTTCCAATTTAAAACCGTTTCCCCTTGTCCTATCATTACACTTCCTGGCAAAGAGTCCTTCTCCAGCTCTTCTATAGGCACCTTCAGGTATTGAAAGGCCGCTATAAGGTCTCCCTGGAGCCTTCTCTTCTCCAGGCTGAACAATCCCAGCTCCCTCAGCCTGTAAAAATATTGCTGCAATATTAATTACTTGCAAATGGTACTGTACAAAGTGCACTGAGATAAGACTTTACCTTCTAAAGAGAAGTCATATATAACGCCACCGCTGGCTGCACCAGGGCCAAGGGGTAGTACTTGTCATGAGAACCTTGCACAGGTTGTATCCAACAATTTGTTGTCGACCCTTCTGCCACCTAAAGAAATCACAAAGTATATCCAACTTCATACTGAGTTACAATTTAAACCGTAATCCTTTATACAGCACACACCGAGGCTGGAACAGTTGCACAGATTTGAAACCATCAGGCTGATCTCAATTTAGGAAAGTTCTGCCCCTCCCACCTCAAAGTGAAATCGGAGGTGAAATATCGCAGAATCTGAGAACGGGAAGGATTTGAGATGGGGAATGACAAGTCTGAAATTTCTAAAATGCATCGGCGCAAGCTTGTATTAGCGGAGCCTTTTTTGAGACATGAGAAAATCGCCCCTATTTCACACAGCTGGGACATTCTAGATATTTGCCTCCAGAATGACTGGCAAAGTGGGCTGAAACGTCTCTGGTGTGAAACACAGAGTTATTAGTTTGAACTGTTGACCTGCTCATAGGTCACCCAGTAATCCCCTGTACAGGAGACACTGGTGTGGGGAATGTGCACAGAGCCCTTTCCAGCCTCAGCTTCCCAACCCCAGATACCTCAAACCAGACCCATCACATAACGAACCCTCTCATCTGCCTATGCAAAGATTACATTCAGGGCCCACAGCCATTCAAACAAAAAAAATAAATGAAGTTTTAAGAGCATTAAATATGGTAGCATGTGGTCCCGCAGTGCCGGGCTGGGATGTGGTGGTCAGCTCAGTAGTGGAACATCTCTCAATGGGACATTTTTTTGTCCTAGAAAGCAAATCCCTTCTTGGCACCACACGCCACAGGTATTACATGTTTTAATTAGATCTGTTCAATTTAGGTTTTGAGCAGTAAAGTAGTAGTTTAGCCCTTACATACACAAACGGAACCACCCCAGAATGCAGGATGGTAATTTCTTAAGGATTTCTGCTGTTGTTCTTTCTACTTGTACCCATGTCTCAGCAAGATTGAAATTCCCCTGGGAAATGGATGAAATTCATTAAATGTCTTTTATAAATCATGTATTATTTTGCTCCTCGGATGACTGAGTACGCTAAAGAAGTTAAAAAATAAATGAGTGTACTTTGGCAAGACTGCCTATGGGTATCACCTAGTTCTGAATAATATTTACATGATTTAAGAATAGGCCACTCCACTGAACGAAAAAGAGAGCTTATTGTTGAATTAAAGAGGGTGGAAAATAATTAATGCAGACATACTGAAACAAGAAGATGAAGGACTAATCCTGCCATATTTGGAATTATAAAAAACTAAATCATTTCATGTAGCTGCCAAACTAGCTGACTCAGGAGACTGGGGAAAAAAAAAAAAAGCAGCAGATTTCTTTTTTTCAATCCTATGCTTTTCATTTTAACCTAGATCAGAGGTCTGAACATGTAATACCAGATGATTAGAACACTGGTTGTTTTCTAAGCCAAAATTCAGGAAAAGTTACAAAACTATAAAACTTTCTGTGAGTGCATGGTGCTGCTCTTCTCAACATGGCCTCAAATAATATTTAGGTTCCTACTTCTTACCAGGGCTTCCCAGGCGACTATGGGAATGTACAGAGAATATTTCTTGCTCTTCTGCCAGAAACTCCCAAGTTCCCACCGATCTCTGGACCCTTGTGCAGTTCCTGTTGATGCTGATATTGCAAGTTCAGGCCTGTAGATAGTTATTGCCATTAGAAGAGAGATTTTCCACCAGCTCTACAATATCATGATGTTATTATAATGGGTCTGAATGAGAATCATCTGTTCAATATAATATGGTTTAAAGAAAAAAGAAAATAAAAACTTAGAAAATGGGAAGAAAATCTTTTGGTTTGCACGAAAGAAGGATTTTACTGATTGGGCAGGTAACCCTAATTTCTAATCCAGAGGGACCTGGACAGGCTGGAGAGGTGGGCTCGTGCAAATTGCATGAGGTTCAACCAAGCCAAGTGCAGGGTCCTGCACCTGGGACGTGGCAACCCCAGGCACAAATACAGGTTGGGTGGAGATTGGCTGGAGAGCAGCCCTGAGGAGAAGGACTTGGGAGTGCTTATGGAGGAGAAGCTCACCATGAGCCGGCAGTGCGCGCTGGCAGCCCAGAGAGACAACCGTGTCCTGGGCTGCATCAGGAGAAGTGTGGCCAGCAGGTCTCAGGAGGTGATTCTGCCCCTCTGCTCTGTACTCGTGAGACCCCACCTGGAGCACTGTGTCCAGCTTTGGAGTCCTCAACACAGAAAGGACATGGACCTGTTGGAACAGATGCAGCGGAGGGCCATGAACATGCTCAGAGGGATGGAGCACCTCTCCTATGAAAACAGGCTGAGGGAGCTGGGATTGTTCAGCCTGGAGAAGAGAAGGCTCCGGGGAGACCTTATAGCGGCCTTTCAATACCTGAAGGGAGCCTATAGAAGAGCTGGGGAGGGACTCTTTGTCAGGAAGTGGAGTGATAGGACAAGGGGAAACGGTTTTAAATTGGAAGAAAAAAGATTCAGATCTCAGGAAGAAATTTTTTACTATGAGGGTGGTGAGACATCCCTGGAGGTGTTCAAGGCCAGGCTGGATGTGGCCTTGAGCAACCTGCTCTAGTGGGAGGTGTCCCTGCCCAGGGCAGGGGGGTTGGAACTCGATGATCTTTGAGGTCCCTTCCAACCCAAACCATTCTATGATTTTATGATTCTAATTTCCAACTTATCTTGAAAAAAAAGACAATTCCAGTGATCACAAAGAAACACTGTTCTGTTCTCAGTCAAAGGAATCCCTTGCAGAATCCTCCTCCCAGGCCACCTCTCAAACCCACACTCGCCAAACGCTTCCGCAATCTGCTAAAATTATGCAAGGTGGATGCCTAAGTGACACAGCGGGTACGGAGCCAACACTGAAGCCTTTGCTTTGCAGAGGACAACGGAGCATTTTGGATGAAGTATCAAAATACCACAATCAAGTGGGATATTACTCACCCAGAAACATCAAATGTAATCTTATTACCCGTGTGTGGCGTGTGCCATCTGGCACCGGAGTCAACGCACGCTACAGCTGGGGAACCCGGAGCATGAGCCAATTGTCATCACCTGAGTTGCCAACTTTCAGCGAAAACTAGTCCTACTCATTCCAGCCAGCAGACATATTTGTATACTGTAAGGAAGGGAAAACATAACAAGCAATCTCTGAGGAAAGGCTAAAGCAGGAAATTAAGAAAACCCCTTTAACTATGCATATGTATTGAAAAGGATGGAACAGGAGACTCAGAACATAAAACTTCTTCATGAGAACCCGTATCACAGAATCACACAATGATATGGGGTTGGGAGGGACCTCTGGAGATCATCTAGTCCAACCCCCTGCCAAAGCAGGTCCACCCAGAGCAAGTTGCACAGGAATGTGTCCAGGTGGGTTTGAATGTCTCCAGAGAAGGAGACTCCACCACCAGCCTCTTCCAGGGCTCTGCCACCCTCACAGCAAACAAGTTCCTCCTCAGGTTTAGATGGAACTTCTTATGTGCAAGGTTGTGCCCATTTCCTCTTGTCCTGTCCCTGGGCACCACTGAAAAAAGCCTGGCCCCATCCTCCTGACACCCACCCTTGAAGTATTTATAGGTGTTGATCAGATCCCCCCTCAGTCTTCTCCAGACTAAAGAGACCCAAGTCCCTCAGCCTTTCCTCATCAGAGAGATGCTCCAGACCCCTCATCATCTCTGTAGCCCTCTCCTGTCCCCTCTCCAGCAGTTCCCTGTCATTCTGGAACTGGGGAGCCCAGAACTGGTCCCAGTGCTCCAGATGGGGCCTCCCCAGGGCAGAGCAGAGGGGCAGGATGACCTCTCTCCACCTGCTGCTCACACTCTTCCTGATGCCCCCCAGGATGCCATTGGCCTTCTTGGCCACAGGGACACATTGCTGGCTCATGGGCATCCTCTTGTCCACCAGGACTCCCAGGTCTTTCTCCTCAGAGCTGCTCTCCAGCAGGTCAGCCCCAACCTGTGCTGGTGCAGGGGGTTACTCCTCCCCAGGTGCAGCACCCTGCACTTACCCTGTGCACACAATGTAAAGAATAAACACATTTCTTGCGTTGGTAATGAGAAAAATGTACCAGGGAACTATAACCCACAGAAAGACTTGCCATACAATAACTCAGGTGTTGCAGCTGCAGCTTAAAAAAAAAAGAAAAGTTAAGTAGAGAAAGGTTTCAGATTCTCATCCGATAGCTGTTAGATATGTGAGCTGCTTTGTCAGGTTTATGTTGTAACCAAAAAGATAAGCACCTGTTGCCTGAGGAAATACAACCCGTTTCTTAACGCAAGGACATTCCACGCTCACTGAAATGAGCAGCAAAGAAGAAAAAGGTAAATGAAAAATGAAAAACGATCATGCTAGCCAGGGGCTTGTTGACTGGCTGGTAAAAAAAAAATTGGAAAATACCAGATTGTCTTTTGTATAAATGAGGAAAGTAAGACAAACACAGAAAATGATCCTACTGTTATACCACAAGAATAAGCAACAGAAAGATGAAAGGAGTTTGCTAAAAGATATATTTTTTAAAATGTTGCTTATGTTTCTGCCCATCTGAAATGATCACTCTTGATTTATTGGCGCAGAATATATTGCTGCAGCAATTGAAGTGATGATAATAGCCCAGGAAAAATGTTGATGCTGTTAGTTTGATGATTGATCGAAGCACTACTGGACCAGCGAGGGGATTTATCAATGTGCCTCTGAACTTTGTAAATGATGCTTCTGGAAGTCTGTAAACAAGCTGAACTGGAAGAGAACTGCCAGCGCCGCCCACTGCACAAGGGCTCGTTTAGAGTATTGTTACAATTAGGGATGATTAACTGTAATAACAATCCCCGCGTTGCTACGCTGAGGCCAATGGGGCTGGTCAAACACGGGAGACCTAAAGCAAAAGCATTAAGATGGGGCCAGTCCATCCGCAGCAGCCAGCAGGGATGGGTGGACACAAGGAGGCACCTGAGGGGTTTTGAAAAAGTCAATCAGTCACCGCAATCAGCCTGGCCAGAAACGCCAAATAACCCCATCACTGCCATTTCCCCTGTTCCCAGGCTTTCCTGTACTGATCAATTGCCTCTAATGTCTTGATTTTGTTCTGGTTACTTGTTCTCCCAGCTTGCTTAATCTTCTAAAAACATTTTGGGCCTTTGCATCTCTCCAAGCAAAAATTCTCCAGTCACCACAGCTACTTGCTTTTTGCGTACTAAACGTTGCATGAAAGGAAACAAAAAATGTCCTTAAAAATTAGTCAGGAAAGACTGTTTTCTTGGCACTCGTTCATCCACTACACAAAATGGGACCTACATTTTTACCCAGGATCCATAAAAGTTCACGCAATTGTAAAGCCCTTTACTAGAGCCCCCCCCCTTCATCTCCCCAGTCATTAGGAGTCGAGGAGAGCGCAGCAAAGTCCAGGAGATCCCACCCGAGGGTTCCCCTGGAGGTGGGGTGTCACTGAAAAATACCTCCAGTTAGTGGCAAGTCCCATCGGACGGGCACAAACCTGAAAAGATGTTTAAAGAAACAAAAAAAAAAAAAAAAAAAAAAAAAAAACAAACCAGAGACAAAACAGCATGTTTACCAAGAGGAAGGTAAAAAAATTGCAGCTATCTGACGAGCCTTGAGGACTTGGAAGCCAAGGCACTTGTCAATCTGCATTTCTGAAATGTTTTGCCTTTTCTTCTCCACTGAAGACCAAGGCTTTAAAACAGAAACCCTGAGCTGCTCTTAATGGCTGATGACTCCACCGAACACCGCTGCCGAGGGAGGGCTATCTCCCAGCCTCGAGAGTCACGTCAGAATGTGTGAATCTCAGCTTTTGTTTTTATTGGTACTGGCAGATAAAAGGATAAAAATAATCATCAGAAGTGCTAGAACAAGACAACAAATAAAAGAATCCCAGAAATGTTATAATTGTGGGTAGGCCTGTCACATGAATGTTTGAGCTGACAACAGATGAACGTTGCATTTCAATATACAGAGATCCTTCTCATGTTGTCAAACTTCGTAACAATGCAGATTAAAACAAATTAATGAGGCAACTGATTCTGTGCTTCTAACTCCTCTTGAGGTGCTTTGTTTTAAAGTTCTCTGTTCAAGCCAGAGGAGCTGGCGGGAGCATTGGGGTGGTCACTGGGTCTCCAGAGAGCTCCACCACTGACTTGTGCAGATGACTCCACACCACCCAAGGCAGCAACATGGTTGGATACGAGCTCAGGTCCCAGGACCAACAAGCAGTAATTGCTCCTTCCTCAGCTAATGAGTACTGCTGCTATGTGAGAGCAAAGCTGGTCTAGCAGATTCCTGCTGGTGAAACACAAAGCTCCTTGGTCCTCCTCTTCCCTCCCTTCCCCACAGCCTCCCCGACATCTCCTATGAGCCAGGTCAACACACAAGCCAGCGGAGAACTAAATAGGAAATAGTTCTCTGCCAGGTTAAAACCAAAAGTGAAGGATCTGACAAGTGCTGGGGCAGGGAAGGTGGAGACAAGAGAGGAGAAGGGGAAGAAAACAAGACCTTTTCTTCCTGTGGGGACAAGCTGTAGGATTCCTTAGCCCAGGCACACCACAGGGCTGACCTGACCTGCTAGAACACATCTCATCCAAGACTTGCTTGTTTGTTGCAACTCGAGTGTCTCTAAATAGCGTTCAGTGCACAGTAAAGACACGTCATCTGATGGGGAAAAATCCAACTGACCCACCTGTACCTCAGCTTATAAGAAAGACAATTATTTCACCTTCTTAAAAGGAGCAATCTTTATACTACCAGTGGTTTTTAAGCAATGACTGTGGTAGCCCAATGGATTAGCAGAACGGATAAGAAAGCCCCAAGACGGATTTTTTGGGGATGGAGAGGAGAACTGGAGAATCAGCAGAAATTATTATGTAAATCAAATCAAATTTTACATTTCATTTTCATATTAAGAGCTTCCTCACAGTTTACAAACATTCCTTCATTCACTAAACTGTGTTTGGACGACCTGAAGTCACACAGTTTATGGACAAAATACCTGAAACAGAGCAATTAAGTTACGGTGTAAAAACTCAGGAGGGAAATGCTGGGGAGCAACCTCTTTCAGAAGAAAGTAGGATGGAAAACAACCTGTTCTCTGGGGGGGTTTTTTGTGCTCCCCAAGAGTACGTTCCTCCATCAGCAAAGGGAAAAGCACTCCAGCTTGCCGTAAAGCGTTCTTGTCGGGTCACATTTTGCCGCGCTCGAACACGTTGCATCGGACATGACAGGACCAAACGCCATGACATAACCCAACTCAACAAAGCTCAGCACCTCAGCCATCAGACGCCGGCTTCCCTTCCCCGGCCACTAAGGAATTGTCACTCTGGGTAGGAAACAGCTCGTCGACATTTCAAAGCAGTATTGACGAGAAAGTGCTGGGAGGTTGCTCGGCGGAGCCGCTGCCCACGGACTTGTCAGAAAGCCCCCTCTCTACCTGAAGGTCCCCGGTGAGAAGAAAGGGCAAACTCGCAGGCCGTTGACCCGAAAGAAACTCTTTGCAGGCCTAAACTGCTGCAGAGTTACACCAAGATTTTCATAGTTCCCCGATAGCAATCTTCTGCTTCTATTTTAGCAAAATCAAATGAAAAATAATGATGAATTAATTTGAAAGGAAAAGCAGCCACCATTTACATATTACCTGACATTCAGGAAATGGCTGTTTTTTACTGCAGGGAGCTGAAAGCCTGAGGATAAATAAACAAATAGGCACAAGTAAAGAGATGAGATTAAACGCCGAGGTTTTTCTATATATACATACAAATTATTTAAAGGAGGCGCCATGAGAGAAGTATGCCTTTGAGTTGGAGTCCGCGGTGCACAATTAACCCAGATGACTGGCACCTCAATTAGAGCACCAGGGTTACCCAGGGCGGGCACGAGGATCCTCACCGCTCCTTTCTCACTGCAACCTCCCGCCGGCATCTCGGAGGCATCTGCACCTTCTTGCTGTGCCAAAAACGCCTTGGCATTCCTCTGCAAATCGATGGCAAGAAAAGGCTGGAAGAAAGGAGAGGAGGGGGTGGGAGGAACCTGAGGTGAAGAGGAGAAGATGAAAGAAAAATGGGATTGAAGCAGAAAAAAAAAAAAAAAAAAAAAACCAACAGGAAAAACACAAGAGGCTTCTCCAGGTGTCTCACACACCTTCTCCCACTGGCAGGAATCTCTTCTGCCTTCTCCCCAAAGACGTTTTTTCAGTTTGTTTTAGGGTTTGGGATTTTTGAGGGGTTTCTTTTCTTTTTTTTTTGTCCAGAGCTCATAGGGTATAAGGTAGCAGAAATGAAGATGGCACTTCTTAAGATACCCTTAAAGTTGAGGGGGATCTTGGACTTGATTCCAAGGCTGATGGAAACAAGGGTGGCCTAAGCCACTCCCCGTACCTGTCACTTGGCGTCGCTTTCCTGCTTCATCCCTACCAAACCCCAGGCTTTTTCTCTTTAGACTGGGGCCCAGCTCCTTAATGCTATTTAGGTTCCCTGCAGCCCACTTTATCTGCCAAGTAACCGAGGTATTTAGTTCTTTTAAACGTGTTACTGAAAAGTGTTGCGTTTCTCAATGCACCGAACTCTACTTTTTAGACCTTATGCCTATAAGTGGAAAGCTCTTTATCACCTGGATGTCAAGTGTTAACATCCATTTTCATACTTTGCAATGGACTTGCTGGAGAAGAATTAAAATGTTAATCCTTGATATATAAGACAGACAAGCTTCTAAGATTTTTTAAGGATCTGCCCTGATTTCTTTGGGATGCGGAATTTCTATGTGTTTTTTCAGAGACTAACCAGGCAGAACTTTAACCAACGTTAAGACCTCTGTGTATTCCATAAAATAAAACATTATTGACAGAAACAGCAATTTCACTGGGAAAAAAAAAAAACAAACCAAAACTATTAACTGTTGAATAAAGTAACACATTAAACTCAAATCTTCAGATTTTTCTATAACTTCCAACTTGAAAACGTTCAAAGCCTCAAGTAATTCAAAATAGCTCTCAGTAAGTAACCCACCACGCTTTCCCTCCCTGACAAGTTGGAGGTGGAGTCGAACAGTGCGATTTTTGCTCTGCTGAACAAATTCCCCAACTTCAGAAGTTCCAGAGCATATGTTTCAAACCTGGCACCTACGGCGGCACACCAGGTTCTGCCATCTCTACCCAGCTGCACCGCGGCGAAGCCCCCAGACGCACGACACACCATGCCCCGGCGCTCCAGGGGTTAAAAGAACACGGTTGAACTTGTCAAGATATTTTCACATTGTGCTGGGAAGTTGTTTGTTCCGTTGTGGATGCTGCGGGGGATCAGTCACTTTGAGGGAGAGGGTGGCCAAGCAGCCCCACGGTTCGACAGTGACTGGCACCCTCGGTAAATCCTTTTGTCAAGGCTTCATTTTGCAGCGACGCAAAGGAAATTGTGTGATTGTTTGAAAGGAACCGAGGCATTTCGTTATTTATCGGCACGCTGAGTCCACAACAAAGTGATCAATTATGGCTTGTTAATGCCACTCAATAACACTCCGGACACGAGCTTTCAGACTTGCTTTGCTGTGGGTAGTTCCCTAGTAGGGCAGGTCCTCTCTCATTTTTACATGGAATGGTGGCATCTTTTTCACTCTGTGATATTTTCAGCATGAAGCAGGGAAGAAAAATGGTTTTCCACGTACTCTTCTTCTTTCAGCCCAAGGTAGCATCTTCTGTCACGTAGCTGAACGCACACGATAAGAGCGATTTGTGAAAACAGGGGAGAGAAGAGAAGGTGCAGCCATCGTGGGTTTGTGACCCTGGCCAGGTCCTGTACAAACTAACCAGGGGTAACAGGCTGTGGATTTTAAAGCTCGTAAAGAATATCGGGATCTTTGAATGTCAGTTCATAGAGAAAGCAATATTTTGGTGCAATGGAAAGCTATCACATGTTTTTCTGGCCAGAGGTTGCACTTTTAGACTGCCCTAGACATCCATGTACAACCAAAGGCATCTGCAACCAGATATTCAAAGCATCAATATAAACCAGATTAGTGTGCAGAGCTTTCAGGCCTCAACTATTGTTTCCCAACTGGTATTGGCAAAATTTTTTCATGCCACCTAGAGCACTTATTTCTAATTTCCCAACTGATAAGTCCTCTGGGACTTGAGGTACTCTAGAACTGGTGAGAAGTTAGGTTGATTCCTACAATATGTTGGGTCCAGCTCTCCAGCTTCCCTCTAGTAAGAACTGGTGAAGTCAATGGAAGATAGAGAGCGGATGAACTTTGACAATGAAATAATCAACTTTTCTACTAATTGGCTTTAGATAGCAGTAGGGTAACTTTTCTAAATCTCCCTCTAGGCAAAGAGGAAAAAGAGGAATATGAGATCAAAAATCAGCTTAGCAAGTAGAAGCTGGTGCTGTGGCTAACGCTGCACAATGGCAGTGATTCAAACTGTATTAAGAAAGAGATTTCAACCCACTTTGAAATCTTTCAGTGAAAGCCTTGAGTTTTAGCCCATAAAAACTCCAAATGACAATCCACAGACAAGCCAGAAGATTATGAAAACAGAAACGAGGGTAATTATTTCAGATATACACCAAAGCTCTGCAAGAATTTACAAAACTACAATTATTAGTCCATGCTGATAACGAATGTGCCCTCCTTTCCTTGCTTTTGTTCTCCCAAAACTTGGGCATCGAACACAGTTTTGGCAATAATTTTAACCAGCAAGATACTGGCAAACTAGGCACAGAAAATGAAAAGCAAAAGAAAAAGATAGCAGGGGCTATAGAGGTGAATATGGGAGGAATAATTAAAAGCATTTCAATTAAATACATATAGTCAAGCCAAGCAATACCTATGGGCAATATATCTGTCAACACACACATGAAGGATGTAAACAGAAAGAATGGAAAGGAAAGATTTAGTGCAACTCGCTGGGCATAGCTAGGAGTGATGTGATTAAATTAAGAAAGATAATTCAGGTTGAATCTCAAGAACAACTTCCTGACAGTGAAATGTTTCAGCTTCAAACAATCTCCCAAGTAAGCAGTTAATCCCCATTCTTTAAAACATGACTGGGCAAGAGCCCTCGTACATGCAGAACGGAGAACACTGCTGCTTTTGCCAAAAGATGGATTGGAAAATGAAGTAAGCCTTTAATTTCTTTAATACCTGTGAATCTCCCATCCCAGTGGGGAAAGCATAATGGTGAAAGTGAGGAAAAAGGAGATGGAGGGGAGGCAGACCCAGCTTAAACTCACAGTAAAACTGATTTCTTGGAGCAAGTACTTTAACATTACTGTATAAGCAATAAAAAGTGATGCTAGGGACAGGGGATGGAAGTCCTGGGTAAGAGCTCAGCATAGCCCAGTAAGCTATTATGGCAGCTTCCCATGGTTTCCAAACAGCTGTGCCTCAGTCCGTGGCAGCACATCCCTCCCTGGATCACGTTCTACTGGTTGCTGGTGTTCCACGTTTCCTTCTTCAAGCTGCCCTTAAACACAGGGTCAAGCAGAGCAACTTAATGATGACTAAATCTGCATAATGCACTTTTCTAGAGTTGGTTCTGGCAGCCAGAGCTCTTTTCCTGCCCTGTTCCCCTCCGGTGCGGTGCCAGCTCCCATCTTCATCCTCCAGCCAGGCTCTCCTGAGCCCCTCCATTCTCTCTCCACCAACAGCCCAGCAAAGAAAAAAAAAAAAAAAAAAAAAGGGGAGACAAAGAAAAATCCCTGATCTGGAATCCTGCTTTCTCCTGTAATGTTTAGACTACAGCTCCTGCAGCAAATGCTTTCACACTTTATAGTGTTTACTAACTTCATAATGTCTGCTAACACACTGCTCTCTGCCTGAAGAAGCTACACAAGAAAGAATTTAATCAATGGAAAATAAATGTCATTATTAGGAATTCCGCAAGACGGCACTTAACACAACAGCTTAGATCAGTTGGACAATTTCTATTGTTTCAGGATAAGGCCAACAGTTTCGGTATTGCAGTAAGGGAAAAAATCACAGGGATTATTCAGGCTTCACTTGGAAGGTACTAGAAGTGGAAAGCACCATCCATCATCTTTATGGTACATCGCATCACCTGAGGCATGAAGTAATCATCTAAAAATGCACTGCCTGACGTGACCATCGTGTATAATCAATAGCCTCTACGATCAGAGAATATTAAGAAAAATCTTTTATTCTATTGATGTCTTGTTTTTATACGAAGATGTCCATTATCAGAATGGCACAACCAGAGAACTCACCTGACGTAGATTGAAAAGTACTCATTTTAGAAATAAAAGTGCATGGCTCGATAAATCTGTAAATCATCACCGAGAAGCTCTGATTGACTCCGAACATCAGAATTAACTCTTGGAGTATAAAAGACCTGGCTTCAGACATCAGCTCTCTATATGTCCTCATATAATGTTTGCTAGTTTCATATTTATAGCTATGCATTCAAATACATATATATAAAAAGAAAAATAAATGCCGCATTCCTGCACTACAAAAAGAGTGATCTCGTGATCTGCACTGCCTGAAACAATGACTATCGCTGAAGCTTAAGAATACTTTTTTGTCTCTGTAATTCAGTTCACACAAACCAGAAGCTGTTTCTCAAATGGACAGTCTCGGAAACTGATCATTTTGAAGGAAAAACGAAACACCACTTTAACCACCCATTCAGTACACGTTCTTGGGAACATCACGTGGAAATACCCAGAGTTCCCCAGATTCATGACTGAATTGCCATTTTTCTCTCATGGAGAAAAATGAAGTATTTTAGAATATATAGGAAACAATCCTCCATATAGGTCTAATGCACAGGCAATTCAGTCATGGAGAAAAATGAAGTATTTTAGAATATATAGGAAACAATCCTCCACATAGGTCTAATGCACAGGCAATTCAGGCTCTACACATTAATTAAAAGCACTAAAAGACCAATGTCACTTCTATCTGAACTATATGCTGTGTATATATGGGTGTGTATGTGCCGGTGCTGATTTTTTAGGGGAGGAGGCTGAGTTATTGTTCTTAGAGAAATGAGAAGACCAATGTCACTTCTATCTGAACTATATACTGTGTATATATGGGTGTGTATGTGCCAGTGCTGATTTTTTAGGGGAGGGGGTGAGTTATTGTTCTTAGAAAAATGAAGCAGGCAGCAGGGGAGATGAGGTGGGCTGGGGATGTGCTATGGGAATATAGAGACAGATTGTGAAAATATATATTGGGTCTGGGATGGGAGGCTGTGGACCTCCTCTTACCTGGAGTCTCTTCATATTCAAGCTAATAGATGACGCAGGTTGACAAGAGAAGTTTCCTGAGTAGGACCATTCCCTAGTCTTATCTGCTGCCACAAAGATGACAGCAGTCATTCAACTGGGGAGGGACTCTTTGCCAGGAGGTGTAATGATAGGACAAGGGGAAACGGTTTTAAATTGGAAGAAAAAAGATTCAGATTAGATCTCAGGAAGAAATTTTTTACTCTGAGGGTGGTGAGACACTGGAACAGGTTGCCCAGGGAAGTTGTGGCTGCCCCATCCCTGGAGGTGTTCAAGGCCAGGCTGGATGGGGCCTTGAGCAACCTGGTCTGGTGGGAGGTGTCCCTGCCCAGGGCAGGGGGGTTGGAACTAGGTGATCTTTAAGGTCCCTTCCAACCCAAACCATTCTATGATTCTAAAGCCTCATCAGATCTGGAAAACTCTTTGTCCCACTGAACTTTTTTACATACTCCAACAGCTCAGCGATGTCCCAGTGCAGGGGACCTGGATTCAGACCACATTTAACCACACCAGTCCAGAAATGCCATGTCAGACGGCCACGTACGCTGCAGACTGGTGTTTCCCTTCTGTAACTTTTTTACACATGATCAGACTCTCTCACTCTCATTCTTTTTTCACTCTTGCAAAATACTCCCAGCTTAAATTGCAGTCTTTGGAGCCAACACGTCTGGCTGTAGCTGCTCTGTCATTCATAACCTTATTATGCAAATAAAACATAGACAAGCTGTAAGTTCCAATTGAATCCAAACACCCTGGAGCATCCAATAAATGGAGACTTCTAAAAAACATAACTCCATGGATGACATACATTTGTCATCCAGCTGAGAAATCTTAGATAGAAAGATGAATAAGAGTGAATTTACAAATGTCAAGAAGCTTCAGGATCCTCTTCCCCATTTCTATCGCTTCAGGGAAGAGTTGAGACCCAGAAAAAAGAAAAAAAAAATCCCCCTCATGAAATGGCAAGCTGTGTTTGCACTTACTACTTTCCCTGAAAGTTGATCTGGGGAACAACAGGCTTAACTTGGGATTTATTATTTTTACAAATATTTCTTAGACACCTAAGTCACAGGCAAAGAACTTCAACAGGCCTATTTCAAACTGCGCTTCAGCTGCTTTTCAAAAGGAAACAGAAAAAGTTAAGGAAAGAAGTTGACAAAAGTTAAATATGTAAACGTTTTCCTAATGTTTTGAAAGCATGATTATCATTAGATCATGGACCTGTATGTATAGAATAACGATACAAGAATAACATTTCCTAATGTTTTGAAAGCATGATTATCATCAGCTCATGGACTGGGACCTGTATGTATAGATACAAGAATAACTAATATTTTAGACAATGCATTTTGCTGATCACAAGCAAAATAGACAAGACTGTGAGTCAGAAAATATCAATTAAAATTCCTGGCCAGTGGAAGAGATTCCAATCAATATTCTTAATTTACCGATAATTTATTGTTTACACTGGCAATATTAACAGGGAAATCACCAATTTCTAATTGGGGATATTAATGAGATCACAAGGCCTGCAAACAATAAAAGAGACTGAATCGATATTCCTACCAGCTTACGGTCATGCTAAATTTCAGGATTTATTTGCCCTCTGTCCAGTATTTCTGTTATGCTAATAGGGGTGAAACGAGTATTTAGAACCCCAATGAAACAATTTAAGGTTTGAAATGCAACCTTTTCATATTGCAACACGTTTGAAAATTGCTGGGATGTCGTACCAGTACAGACCGGTCCATAAATACCATTGATTACAATCGTTTAGATGTGATTGGAAATGCTGCTTCCAGATAACCAGAAGGCTGTGGAGCAGGTAAGGATGTAGCCCTGAGAAGTGATAGCGATGATGGCTGCCACGGAATGAGTGTTTATAGAGGTTTGCAATTGCTTTTGGATCAAAGTCAATAGATCTATCAATCACTTTCCAACGCAGCGGATGGAACATTTGTGCCTCTTATGGAGGCGAAACAGCAGCGGAGATGAGCAAGCCAGGACTAACCCAAGAGTATTGAAAGATTTCATGCAAATTCAGAGTTGTTTATTTTTTTTAATTACATTATGTGCCAAGCCATACCCGCTGCAGTGTTGGTATCTGGGTTAGCCCAACTGTGAGTAGCCACCTCCATTGGTCTGTCCAGCTGCGTGATCCTAGGAGATCGATCCCAGCCATAGGGCTCCTCACCTGCCAGGAGCCTCCCTTATGCTTCCCCAGAGACAAAAGCATCTTCGATTTCTTGTTCTGTTGGAATAAGGCCAGAGGAAGGCCATGAAGATGATCAGAGGGCTGGAGCCCTATGCTGTGAGGACGGGCTGAGAGAATTGGGGGGTTCAGCCTAGAGAAGAGAAGGCTCCAGGGAGACCTTAGAGCCCCTTCCAGTCCCTCAAGAGGCTCCAGGAGAGATGGAGAGGGACACTTGGTCAGGGAGGGGAGCCCTAGGAGGAGGGGGAAGGGTTTGAGACTGAGAGGGGGGAGATTGAGAGGAGATGTGGGGAAGAAGTTCTTTGGTGTGAGAGCCCAGAGAGCCACAGCCCAGCTGTGGCTGCCCCATCCCTGGAGGGGTTGAAGGCCAGGTTGGAGGGGGCTTGGAGCAACCTGGTGTGGTGGGAGGTGTCCCTGCCCAGGACAGGGGTGGGACTGGGTAGTCTTTAAGGTTCCTTCCAACCCAAACCATTCTGTGATACGATTCTATGATACTGAGAAACTCGTATACACTGGTTTGTTATTGCCAGTCAGAGTAACATCATAAATGATTAAAAAAATGAAGAATTAGAATTTCCAGACCCTCAGCTGCTCCAATAAATCAGTGCAGCTACAAATGCTTTAGCGCCGTGGGATCAGTTTACACCAAATGACAGCGTGGCTTTGTCTACATTTCTTTCAGTGCCTGGAAGGCTCCTTATGCTGGAAAAGTCACAGGTCAGCAATTAGACGGAAGAATTTTTTTACCCATTTGTTGTTAGCGTATAGTGTAACACTTACTGAAGTTGTTGTTAGCACTGCTTCCTACAAATACAAAATGAGGGATATGATATAAATACAGAGGTGAGATAAAATCAGATTATACAATTATGTCTCCAGTGGTTTGCAGTGGTTTTACCACTGAAACAAGTCTGTTGACATCAACTGACCAGGGTTGGTGCACATTTCATGGGCAGGAGTGATATCAGAAACAGGTTCACATTCCAGCATTACTTAGAACACGTATCCACAATAATCATTCCAAAACAAGGGGTTTTTCAAGCATATTCCACCACATAGAGTTGCGGGAAGGGAAGTCTCTTGTATTTATGTTTGCTGGAAAAGCATGACAGGCTGGTCCTGACATCACTTTGTTTTGCAAAGGCTGAGTTTGGATAGAATTAGAGCCCCAAAGCCACTCTCCCTTGGACCAGCTCCAGAATGCTGCTGGGGAACCCGGGGATACCTATGCTCTGCAGGAGGATTTGTACAGAGTTGGGGTGAACACCAGTCCCTCATTCCCCTTCAAAGGCTAATGATATCTGCAAGCATGTTGTTAGCACTGGTAAATCCTTCCAACATCATAGCAGCCCCTTCCAGTCCCTCAAGGGGCTCCAGGAAAGCTGGGGAGGGACTCTTTATGAGCGCCGGGAGCCATAGGAGGAGGGGGAAGGGTTTGACCCTGAAAGAGGGGAGATGGAGCTGAGATGTGGGGAAGAACTTCTTTGGTGTGAGGGTGGTGAGAGCCTGGCCCAGGTTGCCCCGAGAAGCTGTGGCTGCCCCATCCCTGGAGGGGTTCAAGGCCAGGTTGGAGGGGGCTTGGAGCAACCTGGTCTGGTGGGAGATGACCCATGGCAGGAGATTGGAACTGGATGTTCTTTAAAGTCCCTTCCAACCCAAACCATTCTATGATTCCATGATTCTATGATTGCTCCAGAAAAGAGACCTAGAGATTTGGATTCAGCAGTACAACCCAAGAACTGGATATCCAGGTGCAGTCACTTACTTTCCGAAAGAAATAATTTAAATAATCAGTGACTACAGGTAATAACCATTAAATAATTACTGCAGAATAATTTTCTCTAGTAAAACTATGCTTGTCGTGGCAAGCTGCATTGCAAGTAGTATAAATTGTTGATTTTAATAATAGCAATTTTAAGGAAATTTCATCAATTTCACTGCTTCAAAGAAGAGACAGATTGAAGAAAGGGACTGGAATGGGTCTTTCCTGGAGCATCCTGGAGAAGACCACCCGTACTCCTCCAAGAGAGTAGGACACCCTCTCTTTCCTGCTCTTAGGTGGCATTAGTGAGCAGTGCAAGGACCCCAGATGATGTTACATCCTGTGGCAGCACCAGAAGAGAAGGGTCCTTTTTCTTTGTCTTTCCCTCCTGTCTGCCCTTCATCTACTGCTCTTTTCCTTCTACTTAACTGATACCTTCATTAATGAGTGAGGACCTTTCGTCCCCCGAGCACACAAAACCTGTCTCACTGTTGCCACCTCATCCTTCACTCCGTCTTTCCGTCATCCCCATAAGCCACAGGTTCTTCCATGACAGGGAACATTTATTACCCTGTGTTTGCACAGTCCCCAGCAAACAGGGACCTCCTTCTGGGTAAACGTGCAAGTGATTGCAATAAAACGAATATTAAGAAATTATGACAGCATTAGGACTCAGTCGAGCGCTCGCCGAGGTATGACCTCATGCTGTTACCATTTTGTTTAGTATTAGATTATCCATCCCATCATCTTCAGAGAGTATCAAATAAGGCCCTTGCAACAAAAATGTACCAAAAAAGATTAAGAAAAATGTGTAAAATATTGAATGAAAATCATTAAAAATATCTTTCATAAACAAAATCATCTTTCTTTGATTTCATCCCCATCTCAATTAATGAACTCAGAGCATTTCCCAATGCACTTGGAGAATCTTCACTTCCTGAGATCCTTCAGCCACAACAAAACCCCACCTGTGATGGACTAAAACTGAATTTCTTTATGGTATCACAAATGGTTTCAATGGAGGTTTATGCTATTGTGTCCTGAGATTTTAGACTCTTTTTTTTCTCTCTTTTTTATACTTTTTTCCCCAAGAATGCTGACTTTCATGAATATTAGATCAGATTTCCCAAAAGCAACTATTTATTGCATCTGTTTGCCCTTTATTACACGAAAAATAGAAAGTTTGTATTTTCCTTTGCTGGGTAAAGATGCTTCATAAGTAATCTAAGAAGCTACTTTCATGTTTGTTCAATAAGTATTTCAAGATGCTGCTATTTTGATAATGTGCTGACTGATCCATAATTCACAGCAATGCAAAGTTTAATAATATCCTCAAACTCCGATATAAAATGAGCTCTCCATTCTGACATGCTAAATCTAAGGCACGCTATTTCTCATTTGTTTTGTAAAATGATACAGAACCGCTATTACTCAACATAATGAATGTGTTCCTTACCCCATCACATTAAAAAAAAAATTTTAGAATCACAGAATGGTTTGGGTTGGAAGGGACCTTAAAGAACATTCAGTTCCAACCACCTGCCCTGGGCAGGGACACCTCCCACCAGACCAGGTTGCTCCAAGCCCCCTCCAACCCACCCTTCAACCCCTCCAGGGATGGGGCAGCCACAGCTTCTCTGGGCAACCTGGGCCAGGCTCTCACCATCCTCACACCAAAGAACTTCTTCCCCACATTTCATCTCAATCTCCCCTCTTCCAGAGCCAAACCCTTCCCCCTCCTCCTAGGGCTCTCATCCCTGATCCAAAGTCCCTCCCCAGCTTTCCTGGAGCCCCTTGAGGGACTGGAGGGGTTCCAAGGTCTCCCTGGAGCCTTCTCTTCTCCAGGCTGAAACCCCACAACTCTCTCAGCCTGTCCCCACAGCAGAGGGGTTCCAGCCCTCCCAGCATCTTCATGGCCCTTCACTGGACTCGTTCCAACAGGTCCATGTCCTTAATTCATTGAATTCCTGAACACACATACAAACATACCTCTAAGGAATTGAAGCAGATAAAGTGATAATCACTTGTGGAGAAGACCTCTGTCTTCTACACAGCGAACACTCACTGAAGAAGAATGAATCGCTCAAGATTCATTCCTTTCCACAAATCCCTTCACCAATTAATTCTCCCATCAGGAAGAACTTCCACAATGAAGCCAGACCAGACCTCCACAAGGAAACATGTTAAAGGATGAGAATCACATATAACAACGTAATTGCCTGAGTTCCTTGGAGACCATATGTTTGGTAGATGTTTGCCTTTAGCCACCAGTTTTGGTTCTTAAGCCTGCTGGAAATTTTGTTTGCTAATGAATGACTGAAGAGGTTTATTTGCCTTTAAACAGTTGCCATTAGATATATCTGGGGCCCTGACCCCCTCTTACTATTACTTGAGTTTCTGAGATTCACAGAGCCATGTCTGCATTTTTTCTCACAACACACCGTGCGGTAGGAAGGTATTGCTCTCCAAATTTAATAGACAAAAAGCTGAAATTCAGGAAATTTGCCACTTCCACAAAATCAGAACATTTCACAGGAAAGGTTCAATTTTTGCCAAGTACGACCAGAACCCAGAAGGGTTTTCTGAAGGAAATCTGCCTCATTTTCCAACCATCTTCTCCTCCTGGAGACTTGATAGCTACCAGGCAGGATGACAGAGATTCCTTTTTACTCCGTACGAGAATAAAACACATTTCAGCAGCTGATGTTCTGCCACAAGAGGAGCAAAATCCTAGCGCAAAAAACTAAAAAAAAAAAAAAGGTAAAAACTTGTCTAACGTTGGAGATGACTTGTCAGCTCCTCCTCCCCTACCACCCTTCTCCCCACCACCCTTGCTAGCGGAAATCACACAGAAACCCTGAGGATCAGCACAGCCCCGGGCATTACTTCATCGTTTCCCTGACTTAGCGTCGCCCCGACACGTGTAACGGCGGTGTCGGATGGGGCCTGGGAAGGATCTGGGAGAGACGAGATGTTCTAGGTGCAGCAACGTCTCCCCGTGTGGCTTTTGCCTCCCTGCTCGAGTCGTGAAACCCCATCTGTGCCTCAGAGTCCCCATCTGTCAAGCGGAGATGATTCCTCCCCGCCTCCCGCAGATCTTCGTGACGATGCCTTTCTAAGCACCCTCGGAGCCCCAGGAAAGGCATTACCGAGGCATTAAAAACACACCACGATCTCTCCACTTGGGAGATTTATTTTGCAATATGTATTTGTAAAGAAAAATGTATTCGCTTATAAGGTGAAGGTGGGGGAAGAAATAAAGAAGCAAAACTGGAGTGCCGCTGCTTTTCCTTGCTCCTGGGTCCATAATTCATCTCGTACTGCTTTCAAGGGACTTGTATGTCCTGTCACCTACGCTCAGATTAAATATTTTCATTTGTGGGCAGATGAATAAATCAGAACGGCGGTTACCTGACTGCTACAGCACTTTTCTCCTTGTTCCACTTGCCTCCTCTCCAATCCTCCAACTGCCTTTTATCAATCTCGTTACAACACAGCTTAAATAAATCAGGGATGGCTTCCTTTACCTAACTTGAAGTACTGCAGCACTTGTAGGGCTCCAAAAAAAAAGTTCAACACGCTGCAACATGTATCCAGCCAGCAGAAAAGTCTGTAGTCAATGGAAGTATGGCAATTCACACAAGCAGCCTGGAGAAAAGGCTCCGGGGAGACCTTATCTGAAGGGCGCCTATAGAAGAGCTGGGGAGGGACTCTTTGCCAGGAAGGGTAATGGTAGGACAAGGGGAAACGGTTTTAAATTGGAAGAAAAAAGATTCAGATTAGATCTCAGGAAGAAATTTTTTACTCTGAGGGTGGTGAGACACTGGAACAGGTTGCCCAGGGAAGCTGTGGATGCCCCATCCCTGGAGGGGTTCAAGGCCAGGCTGGATGGGGCCTTGAGCAACCTGGTCTGGTGGGAGGTGTCCCTGCCCAGGGCAGGGGGGTTGGAACTCGATGATCTTTGAGGTCCTTTCCAACCCAAACCATTCCATGATTCTATGAAGTAAAAATCTCCTCCACCAAATACAAAAGTTTTCACATTCTAAATTCATGGCATGTAATGGACCTTCCAGAAGGTCAACATGAGTTAGCAACGTGCACTGGCAGCCCAAAAAGCCAACCACATCCTGGGCTGTATCCCCAGCAGTGTGGCCAGCAGGGCGAGGGAGGGGATTATGGCCCTCTGCTCCGCTCTTGTGAGACCCCATCTGGAGTACTGTGTCCAGCTTTGCAGTCCTCAGCACAAGAAGGACATGGAGCTGTTGGAGCGGGGCCAGAGGAGGCCACGGAGATGTTGGGAGGGCTGGAGCCCCTCTGCTGGGAGGACAGGCTGAGAGAGTTGGGGGAGTTCAGCCTAGAGAAGAGAAGGCTCCAGGTAGATCTTATCGTGGCCTTCCAATGCCTAAAGGGGCTCCAGGAAAGCTGGGGAGGGACTTTCTAAAAGGGCATGTAGTGATAGGATGAGGGGTAATGGCTTCAAACTGAAAGAGGGGGGATTTAGATGAGATCTGGGGAAGAACTTCTTGGCTGTGAGGGTGGTGAGAGCCTGGCCCAGGTTGCCCTGAGAAGCTGTGGCTGCCCCATCCCTGGAGGGGTTGAAGGCCAGGTTGGAGGGGGCTTGGAGCAACCTGGTGTGGTGGGAGGTGTCCCTGCCCAGGGTAGGAGGTGGAACTCAATGATCTTTAAGGTCCCTTCCAACCCAAACTATTCTATGATTCTATGATTCCTGACCACTCCTGATCCCTCTGTCATAACCTCAACATACCCCACAACCACTCCTCACCCATGAGCCATCAGAAACCATTTATATGGGATCAACCTCTCTCTAGCTTTACATTATGAATGAGCAAGATGTAACAAATTATAGAATGTTTTAAGAAAATTAAAATGCCAAACATATTTTTCTCCTTTGAAAAATGCTAAACAAAAATCTGTGTCTTCTGCCTCGCTGCAGGCATCACTGCCAACAACTACAACCTGATCTGTAACACCAGAAAATTACAAACAGGAGAAAGGAAGAAATTAAAAAAAAAACAAAAACCTGCCTTGAATGAGACCCGCTCTCACTCTGCTGCTCCACAAATAAGCACATTAAAAATGTAAATAGGACTAGCATAAGGACAGGGTTATGAGGAAAACAAATCATGACAGAGACTTCAATCATTCATATAACAAATATTTCAGAGCGTCACAACTAAATGAAATCTAGTTTTCCAGCCATTCCAGGAATCATCTACACTAAACAAACCGCCCTACTTTATACCTAAAACTATATAAAATTACCTAATTCTCTGATTATAGATAGGAGAGCCTATCTATAGCACGGAAGGAAGAAGCAAGCCCTGTGTGCCCTTACCAGACTGTGCTTCGCTGGCAGTGTTGTGTGGGATAAATCTCTCCTCTCCACATATCTCTCTTTGCTTCCTGTCCTTATCTTATGCAATAAACACTAAAATAAGAGAGTTTGCCTGCCCTTTCCCAGCTGTCTTTTCACAAAGACACTGAACTATTGGGTAATATCTGCCTTCTTGTAAACCTCACTAAAATAAATAAATGTGGAAATAAAAAGGGGAAACGTTTGTACCTCACTGTCAGGGTCTTCTTATGGATGGTGAGGGACCTACAGTGGTGGGGGTCACCCACCCCTGCACACCCCGTCTCTTGGTGCAGATGGATGGTATCGGTGAAGGGCAGAGGTGTATCTGTTTCTGTGGAACAAAAAGAAATTAAGAACCCAATCAGTAGGACGTTCATGCATGGGAACCACCCGAGGTTTTCATTGGACACGTGAGATCAAAAATCTGAAATGGTTTGCATAAAGTCTACGGCAATGGCAGAACTTGCAACAGAGAGATGGGGAGGGACTCTTGATTGAGGGAGGGGAGCCCTAGGAGGAGGGGGAACGGTTATAAATTAAGAGTGGAGATTGAGCTGAGATGTGGGGAAGAACTTCTTTGCTGTGAGGGTGGTGAGAGCCTGGCCCAGGTTGCCCTGAGAAGCTGTAGCTGCCCCATCCCTGGAGGGGTTGAAGGGCAGGTTGGAGGGGGCTTGGAGCAACCTGGTGTGGTGGGAGGTGTCCCTGCCCAGGGCAGGGGGTGGAACTGGATGGGCTTTAAGTTCCCTTCCAAGCCCAACCATTTTATGATAAATTGAATCAAACTGCTCAGAACCCTTGGCCAACATCTGACCACCTTCTCTCCTGTGCAAAACGCACGCCGATGCTCAGTTTTCTCTTTGCATTTAAATGCAATGCATATACAGGGCCATTGTGCCTGATCTAGGTGTTCTGAGGAACAGGTAGGAACCTCCAGAGAACAAGGAGGAGTTTGTAGCCTTTGGCTGTGGCAGGCAGAGCGCAGCACGGGCAGCTGCCTGCTCAGCAGTCAGTTCCATTACCAGATGCAAAAAGGTCTAGACATCTCAGCTGAGCCAGCCATTCTTAATATTCCTGCCTGGCTCTTTCAGACTGATTCCTGCCTCCCAGATAAGTGATTTCTCCTCTCATCCTTATCAAATATACAAAGCCAACCTGGAAATTAATGGCAAGGAAAATAGAGGGAACTGATTGGTTAGTCAGCTCTTGAAGAACACCAAAATCACATTGTTATTTAAAACGACAAATGTTTGTTTGTATTTAGCCTTGTTTCCCTCCTCTTTAGGTTTCTCTGTAGTTTCTGCTGCCAAAATAAAGCCCAGATGCTTCTTCCCTTTGTTACTACTGATGAATTTGCATTTCCAAATGCAAATTTCTGTACAACAAGAAGCCTTTGCTGTTTCGTTTATTGCAACAAACCGAAAACTTCTTGAGGGAGCTAGAAAACCAGTCACCTTGGATAACACCCAGCGAGGCTGGATTTCATAGATGAAGAGCCATCCCAGAAAGCCTGATCTCCATCAGGTGTGGATGGAGGTCACCAACACCAGCACAACCCAAAGCTTTCCTTGCTGCCTTCTTCTTCTATTCCAGAGATCCCTGGGAGCTTGCCACACAACGTCCTCTCCTGACACGGTATGTATTTCTAAATACATTCCCTAAAGGGATCTTAGAGACACCTACAAAGCCATATTCTTCCCTAACCAAGATGGGGAACCTACAACTCACCGCACAGCAATCCATCAGCTTCTGTTCCCTTTGCCTTTGACAAACCAAAACGCTGTTTCAGACGGCACCGCTTATGATTATCCAAATAAAGGGACCACAAATGCCTACCTTTCAGCATTTAATAGCACCAGGGTGAACGATTCTTGGCTAAATTAGGAAGAAAGCACTTTCAGTGCTGGGTGGCATGAGGCATATCCAGGATAGATTCCTGTCCCCGCACACTCACAGAATTAACAAACAGCAACTTTCCGGAGAAAGCTGGGCGCCGCTGCTGCAAACTAATAATGATTAGTACTTCCAGGAGGGCAGCTGCTGCACCTCTGAGTGCCTCATTCATAAACTCTCTTTTTTCACTTTAAAGATACTTAGCGATGCTGCTTGTACAGGATAAACAGGACTCATTGCACATTTTGGTTCTCGGGAGCAATTGCTCCGTGTTACTGCTGCATCACGGTGCTCGCCGCTCGCCTCTACAATTAGGTGCTCTAGAGCCCCTAATAAATCTCATCCGCACAACTGAATGCTTCTAAATGGCACATTATACAAAGATCAGACCTGGATCTAAATCTTTAGGGTGCACAGTGAATCAGGATAAAAATATGCTCCCTGGAGACCTGTGAATGCTTCAAGTAAGACGAGGGGGAGGAAACGGTATTCGATTTAGAAAAAAATTCACTTTGTATAGTGAATTTTCTGTCTTGTTTTCCTTTCCCCATTTTTATTACTTAGTAAGCATTCAGGAAAACCGGTTCTTTGCTTTTGAGATATTCTGCACCTGCTGTCTAGCCTATAAAAACGCTGTTTTCAATTCAAAGCAATAAAACACTGCAATTAATCTAAATCACATCATTACTGTTGGAGCCTAGACTCACAAAATTGGCTCCCTCTACCTCCACGTATACCACTTATCTTATTTTCGAAAATATTTTCAAAACCGTATTTTGTGATTCTTACCTCTTTTAACTTAATGTCATTAAGTCTTTATTTCATTGGTTGTATTAGGACTCCCAGGCTCCACTTAAGATGAGATGGCCAAAGTGCAGAGTAACCCATCCTGGAGACATAGAGATGGAGACATCCTCCTGTGAACAGGCAACGATCAACCAAGAGAAAAATTAAAAGCTGGACGAAATACCATCTTTACCCAGTTTTTAAAAGACTGATGGTCAGAAAAAGTTGTATCAAGGGCCTCTGGACCATTCTGCTGAGCATCATCCACCCAGCACTAAGCACTGCCAGAATAAACCCCTGCAGCAGTGGAAATGGAACAGCCACCATAAGCACTGACAGGGGACGGTGCAGGAGCGGACTGGATGTAGCTGGCAAAAAAAGGCTGGAGTATTTCCACCACCATGCCTGAGCAGCCATGTATTCTCTCAACATGTGAGTTATGTGCTACAAACCCAAAACATAAGCAGCTGCATCCAAATATTGATCCCTGGGTGGTAGTCAGCGAGAACATTATATCACGTTCCATTAAAAAATGCACGTGCCAAGTAAAATGACCTCTTTTAGCCGTTCTCGCTTGGTAATTCCACACAAAAATCAAATCAGAGGTAGCTTTTGCTTATATTTACTAACTCTGAAACTTCAGACATAATAGTTTTGGGTTTTTTCAATAAATTAATTTATAACTCACACGCTCTCAGTTTTTTTCAGGCATGCAACAATATTTGCAAACTCTGGCTCCTGCTGCTATTAAGATACAAAAGCGTGGACCAACAGCAACACGTGGTTCCCCAATGCAGAGTGACAGAAGAGAAATATGAAAAGATTTCACAGTAATTTCCATTTCACTTCACAAAAAGGCCTTCTCCCCGGAGATTTCCAGTGCCAGAGCATATGACATTACACCTGAAGGGCTACAAAGGAATACACAGCCAAGATGCTGCTTGTAGCCGCAGAGGAGGATGAATCATTCTTTTTATCAGATTTGTTATTCTTACTTTGCATGAAGTTTGCCAGATCGTCTGGAACTCAAATACACATATAAATTTTTATTCTGCACTTTCTGACATTAGGAGGAATGAAGAAGTTGGGAATTTGTATTAATAAGCTTAAAAGCTGAAGCAAGAGATAGACTATTCAGTGGAAGGTCAATTGAGTAATCTCCAAGGAAAATAATTCAATTCCTCTTCTCTTCAGTATATGCAGGGCTAGGAGACAGCTAGAAAAGACTTTTATGAATTACCTTAGCAAGCTGAACACTGAACTGTGGTCTGAGGCAAAGCCAATAACACCTAGACCACCTTCTGCCCACGAGTGAGCAATGCTTCCCAGACTTGAGTTTTTAAATATTGTTAGATACTTCTAAATTTTAATAGTTCAGGTGGCATCTTCCAAAAGTCTTCAGACAGTATAAATCTGTCTCCCACAGGAGTTTTACCATGGTTTGGGACAGCCAGCATAGGCCTTGGAGAAGTGATTTTTAGAAGCCTGTTATGCTTCTCCCATTACAGTGACAATCGTGACACTTGTTATTGCAAGTAACTTCTTAGGTCTCTTTTCTAAGTCTAATACATTTTGCATTGTTTTTCCCATAATGAAGAGAGATATCAGGATGATTTCCAGTTTGGATATAAAATGCCCTAACTACTAAGGAAATTGCTCTGTGTCCGTTGCCAAAATGGGGGTATAAATAAAGAGCTAAAGTGTATGAGACAAGACACCTCACAGTGACACAGAAGAAATTAACTTGTCTCAGCTGCCCATATTTTGTCTGATAGTCTATGTTGACATCTTCTCTTGAGACCACCATGCTGTCTGTAAGCATATTGTGTGATTCTACTCTCATTTTCTCTCCAGTTTCTTCCTTTAATGACATCAAGACTCACCTATTTATTCTTTTTTCCAAATTAATCTCTTTCCCCATCTCAGGTCTTTGAATTGAGCCTCTCCTATTCAGAGGTGAGCCCATGACCGATCATATTTGGTCCAGATCATAGAATCATAGGATGGTTTGGGTTAGAAGGATCTTAAAGACCATGCAGTTCTAAACCCCTTGCCCTGGACAGGGACACCTCCCACCACACCAGGTTGCTCCAAGCCCCCTCCAACCTGCCCTTCAACCCCTCCAGGGATGGGGCAGCCACAGCTTCTCGGGGCAACCTGGGCCAGGCTCTCACCACCCTCACACCAAAGAAGTTCTTCCCCACAGCTCAGCTCCATCTCCCCTCTTTCAGGGTCAAACCCTTCCCCCTCCTCCTAGGGCTCCCCTCCCTCATCACAAGTCCCTCCCCAGCTTTCCTGGCGCCCCTTGAGGGACTGGAAGGGGCTCTAAGGTCTCCCCGGAGCCTTCTCTTCTCCAGGCTGAACCCCCCCTAGCTCTCTCAGCCTGTCCCCACAGCAGAGGGGCTCCAGCCCTCCCAGCATCTCCGTGGCCTCTGGACTCACTCCAACAGGTCCATGTCCTTTCTGTGCTGAGATGCAGATATCCAGATTCTGCTTCCAGCCAGTAGCAGAGTGGCTGGTTCCTCAAGGCAGTCGGGAAAGAACAGATTATTTAATCCACAACCTTCCCTATTCATGACAACTCCTTTATTGGTCTACTGGCTGCACTAACAAACAGGATGCTGAATTGTTTTGGGGGAAAAAATATGTTGAAGAAGCCAAAATTCAAAAAATAAGCTTTTAACTACATTTTTTTATAGATCTTGCAGATTTTTTTTTTGAGTGAGATGCTACAAAAATGTAACCTGGGGATTTTTTTTGAAGAAATATCCTAGTCCTATTTAATTTTTCTCTGGATCTTTACATCGTCAAGAACAAAGAATGCTGGAGGGAGATTTTAATTTCCAAAATAATCAAGTTTCTCTTTACTATAGACTAAGAAGTTAGGAGAAGTTATTACAAAAGTAAATCCATCTGAAGCACAAAGTCTAACATTTCTTTCCCATCGTATCTGTACACTCAGGCCTAACTCAGAAGATTCCCAAACAGATTTTATATCCATACTTGTTTCTGGTTTCTGAGATTTTTTTCTGGCTGAACTCTCCTTGGCACAAGATCAGAGGATGGGAAATTCAGGCGAGGTGGCTTTAAACTGCTCAGTTTTTCATTAAAAAAAAAGACTATAGTCTCGGGAACGCTACAGTCTGCGTGCTCAGCCCAGAGTGTGATGGACATCTCTACAGCTGGTGGTTACTCTGAGACAACAGAAAATATAATACAACCTCCATATTCTGAGGAATTGAGGACAAAACAGATTAAACTGCTATGATGCATGTCAGTGACAATATAATAACCAAATGATAAGTTCCCTCCCAAGCCTGAGCTCAACTCAGAACAAGGCAGAGGACATAAAAGAAGACAGCGAGAGAAGCAAACTAGAATCAATTGGCCTTTTGGTTAAAATGTAGATCAGAACAGGAGCAGAAAGAGGAGCTGGGAGATACTGAAATATTTTAGAAAGGAAAAAAAACCAAACAAACAAAAACAAAACCAAAAAGAAATCAAAAATTCCAAAACCAGGAAGTTTTTCCAATATCATATTCAATTTTTAAAAACATGAATGAGACTCTGATATAGGATAGGTAGGATATTTTTTTTTTCCTTCTCTGTGAAATCACAGTGTTGCAAAAGGGCTTTCCAGAAAACCAAACTCTCATAAATAGAACTATGCCAGCTTGAGTTTCTTGGCATTTAGCAACACTAATTGTCCCTTTTTTCCTTGCTGCTCTTTGCCATATTTCTTGGAAAACAACAGCTGTGTTTATTCAAATAGCAGTATCCTGATGACTTGATGATAGGCTAATCTGCAGGAATCTCAAGTGTGACTGTCCTGTAGGAATCCTCACAGAGCACCACACAATTGCCTTGGGATGACACAAATCCTTGGAAAGACTTCCATACTTTGGGCCGCTCTGGAAGGTTACCCTTATCCCGGTTAGTTCACTGAGTTTTCTTACAGCGTGTGCCCTATTTTTTCAGGTTTTGTGGTATAATTTCCTCATGCATCACTGTCAGAAAGTAATTCCACAACATAAACAGTTTCCCTGCCCTCCGCTCTAACCAGAGGGATGTAGGCAGTAGGTTGAATTACAATAGAAACGAGCCTCGGCCTTGGCCTGGAAATCAGGGCTATAAATTCAGGGGGACTGTCAGTGTCTGCCATGAAACAATGCGAGCTTCAGACTACATGATATCTTAGTAAGCGGTTTACATAATATATCAAATGATCCAGAAGAAAAGCAACCATATGGGAGCAGCTGAATTAATCACATGGACTCAAAGAAGAAGCTTTCAGACAAGGGCCCAGCCAGCCAGACGCGTGTCTGTGCTCGGTATCCGAGGGGGATGCCCTGTGCCCAGCTAATATTTTTTTTTATACTAATAATTTTTCTGGCCTTTATCACGAACAGTGTGGTGACTAGGACTAGGGAAGTGATTGTCCCCCTGTACTCAGCACTGGTGAGGCCCCATCTCAAGTGCTGTGTCCAGTTTTGCGCCCCTCACAACAGGAGGGACGTTGAGGGGCTGGAGCGGGTCCAGAGAAGAGGAACGGAGCTGGTGAGGGGTCTGGAGCACAAGTCTGGTGAGGAGAGGCTGAGGGAGCTGGGGGTGTTCAGCCTGGAGAAAAGGAGGCTGAGGGGAGACCTTCTCGCTCTCTCCAACTCCCTGAAAGGAGGGTGTAGCCAGGGGGGGTCGGTCTCTTCTCCCAAGGAACAGGCCATGGGACAAGAGGAAATGGCCTCAAGTGGCACCAGGGGAGGTTCAGGTTGGAGATTAGGAAACATTTTCAGAATTTTCACTGAAAAGGTTATCAAACATTCAACAGGCTGCCCAGGGCAGTGCTAGAGGCACCATCCCTGAAGGTATTTAAAAGCCAGGCAGATGTGGTGCTGAGGGACATGGGTTAGTGGTGGTTTTTGTCAGTGTTGGGTTAATGGTTGGACTCGGTGATCTGGAAGGTCCCTTCCAACCCAGGCAATTCTATGATTAACTGATCACAAAATGTTGTTTTCTCAGCACTTTTACTAAAGGGGAAAAACTAGGAGAAAAGACAATTTTCTCCCCACCTGCGTTCTGTGTTACTGGACTTCTATTTTAAAAAATAAACTGTTAATAGATATAAATCTAACAGAAATGAGAGGAGTAAAGTAAATGCAGAACAGGAATAGTGGGGTGAGAAGGCACTGCAACCAATGCACAAAGCAACATGGAGAAGGACAGTAAGGAACAAGGGACACATATGAGATGGTCTTAATGGCCCAACTTCCCAGAAAAGCAGGTAGAGTTCACATATTTCAAAAACCAAACACAGCCTTTAAAAAAGACAGAGCACATTCAGACCCACACCCAGACAGAAGGCATCTTAGTTTCATGAGCTGTGTGTTAGGTAAGTTGGGCAAATGTTCATTTTTTCATCATTTACTGTAGAGTTGTACCCTGATATTTTCATCTGGATTACTGGTTTCTACAAAACTGCACCTCTCCAACTGAGCCATTAAAAACTCTTTGGGGAACTCCAAAAATTCCCCAAGGACAGCAAGACCGTGACTGCAAAAGCCATTTTCAGCACAGAAGAGAGGTTTACAGACCTGCAGTGGAGACCACGGTGCTCCTTTAATTCACTTCTACTATAACTTAGAGCAAAACTTCACATTATCTTTGATTTAACCATACTCGGTCACCAAGAGGCCTGGGAACACAAGAAGATCTACTGCTTTAAAACCAGAGAGCAGTAAGATAAATATCAAAAGTAACATGGCATTGCACCCACAGACCATAAGAATAATGATTAATCACACATCAATCACATTCATTTGTTAAAAGTGCACTTTACATACAGTTTAGTTGCCCAGTTTCAGCTTCTAGTCCTGGATCTCACTTTGCTGGATAATGTTTTATACACCACATAGTTTATTATAGATGAGGTCATTGCACAATTTTTAGTTTGATAAGACCAATACATCATATTCTCCACATAAAGAAAATATATACTTTCCCTATAAAGCCATTTGCCAGCATTTTAATGATGTTCTCAGTTCTCCTGAACTCTTGTGAATAAGGATGGGCAATGCTAGGACTGAAACCTCACCGTCAGAGAGTTGGCATTAGGACCAAACACAAATCACCCAACAACAGGTTGGACTGGGCCTCTGGAGGTCTCCGATCCAACCTCCTGTCCCAGCCTGGACTCGCTCCAGCCACATCCATGTCCATTCTGGACTGGGGAACCCAAACTGGACACACTCTAAATCAATGACCTGGTCTCTTCACCACACGTTACTCCCCATTCTCTCCATCACACACACAACACATGCTTTGACATAGAACATCTCCATATTTATCTCTCCATATATATCAATGCACAAGCAATAATGATTTCTTCTTTCCTTCTAGGTCATCAATAAAAACACAAAACAGCAGAGGATCTAGAACCAGCCCAGAAGTCTCTCCAGCAGGAACTTACTTCCCAGTTACTCTCTGTTTAAGGTACCCTTTGAAGCCAGACAGTTCGCCAGCTGAAGTTATTTAATATATGCCAGATAATGATTTGTATTTCTTAATCAACATTTCAAATAAGACTCAGTTCAAATGTTTTATTTAAGTTTGGGTTTATTGCATTATCTTTTTCAGCCTAACCTGCAGTCTCAGAAAAAATAAAAATAGGATAAAAGATCAGGTTAGCTTGACCTTCTCTAATTCCAAAACACCCTATTGACTGGCCATTTATTGCTCCCATTTATTTCTTTATTCTTACTGTTTTATACTCTTTCCTATTATTTTTCTCTGAACTGGGGAAGCAATTTCATTTCTGCTTTTGTCTGTAAGTATGTGTTTAATTACATAGCCCCAATCTGCATACAAATAGAGTCACTTAATCATTTCCTTGCCCATCTTCAAGACATGATAATTCAGATTGTTTTCAGATGTACACTCAATCCCCAACCAACTAAGCATTTTAAAACAAAGCTGATGTGCCCTTCTTGTTTTCCAGTATTACAGACCGGTCCTTATCTTACCTCTCCTAGAACAACAACAAAAAAATAAATCACAAATACCCCTAAAAAGCACAAATCTCCCCAAGTGGTGATTCAGGAAAAAACGGCTCGATTTACATGTAGTTGTACATAAATACTATCTCATCAATGCAGATGGTTCTCTGCAAGAGCATTATCAGTGCTGATGGACTGAATAAAATTGGTGTCATTTTCCTTCACATGACTGAGTTTCTCTTTGCTGGAAAATTAACTACAAGTAACATCTTTGAGCTTTCCAGATTAAAAAAATAGGCAAGAGATTTCTTCTGCAGTTAGAATACGCCGCCAAAAAAAGTTCAAAAGCTTACAGAAGCAAAGCTGCAACAGCTCAGCTCTTTAAATAAATAAGATGCCCTGAAATCAATTAGTAAATGTCTATGCTCCAGCTTTCCAGCATCTGTCCATCTTAAATATTCATTTCAGGAAAGTTATTAGTTTAATAGCTTTATCAAATATTGCCTTATATTAAATATAACCTTGTCAAAATGAAAAAAAAATTTAAAAAGCACATTTTTTTCTCAGGTATTGTCTGCGATGTCACCATGTAAGAAGCAACTGTCAGCAAAGCAAGCTGCTCTTAAGGGCAGGATGAGTATATTTAACTATTATTAATGCACTGATCACAGCTGAAGTTCTCAGAATCGTAAGGTAGTTAAGATACACGTTATGCAGGTATTCAATCCTTTCTTCTATTTCTTTTTCCTTGCCAAACTTCCTTAACACTGGGTTCAAACCACAATGGGCACCGAGCATCAGAGCTCACTTGCAAGAGGCACAAAGTGCTGCCGCGCTATAAAAGCACAGCAGCAGTATGTTCTCTTTCCTGGAGAATCTATTTTCATATAAACGGTTTTCAACTGAGCTGCTGCCTGGCTTTGAAAAAAAAAAAAAACAAACAAACTATTTTGTGAGTGTATCAGCAGCAGCACAGAGAGCAGGAGGCTCCAGACTCTCCCCACTGGTTCAGAGACCGGGTTCCCACGCCAGCCACAGGCTTTGGCTCCTTCCCCACAAAAGGCACTGAGGGCAAGGTTCACTTCAGAGCCCTCTAGGTACATAAATCAACCGAAAAGTTTCAATCTAAACCCAAAAGGGGAACGGTTACAAACTCGCAGCGCAACCACAGCCTCAAGAATGTGCACAAAGGAGAAGCGACGTTCTCCCAGCAACGGACCCTGCCCATCAAAGCCCATCCCACTGCCTGGACCAGCTCCAGGCATCCTTCTCCTGAGGAAGCCACACTGTGTCTGCATCTACCTTATCTAGTGCTTTCTGGACCAAATCCACCAAGCTTTGACTTCCAGGGGACCAAGGGGGGCTTTAGTAGTCCCATCAACTCTGGTCCCCTGGGCCAACCCGACGCTGAGCCCAAGGTCAGCCGCCTCCGCAGGCAGAAAGCTTCTCACTCTCGCTGAAAGAGTGAATGCAGATAATTAGATAATTCACAATCCACTCTGTAATTAAAATGCAGAATGACCTTAACGCCACAGTTCATGTTTGCAGTTCATTATTCATCCAGCGCCACTCAAACAATGTCAGCCCTCTATTTTTTATATTTCCAGCCTATTCAGGAGCTCACACCAAGCCCTCTGCAGGGTCTGAGGGCCCCCAGTTTAACTCTTCTTCTTCTGAACTGGGATCTTTTCCTACCCTTCTCCAGATACCTTCCTATGCAGGAAGCACTACAACTAGTCCAGCCGCATTTTTTTCCAGGGGAACTAATTGTTGCACAATCCTGGGGTGCTCACCATTCATTTAAATAAACCAAGGCTGCAGGAGCTGCCTCAGTAGTTTCGTCTGTGGTTGAGTTTGCAACACCTTCCTCTGCTGAAGTGGTTGGAGAGCAGGTTACCTGAGAAGCCACACAAATACCATGGCAGCAGTCAGGGGAGATGAGGGCGAGACCTCCTGTGAAGAGATCCAGCATCTCTGTGAACCACTGACCAGATGCTGTGGGGGCCTTTTGGGTCAAAGAGCTAAGCTTGGAGGACATCCTGTGCTGTCAGAAATGGGACTGGACAGTCTATGGAAGGCAAGATGGGTATCTCCTTAAAGAACTCGTATAGGTACTTCACAATGGATCCATTACTTCATCATTGTACACGGTTATTTTTGCTGCCGGGGTATACATTTTTTCATAGAATCACAGAATGGTTTGGGTTGGAAGGGACCTTAAAGCCCATCCAGTTCCACCCCCTGCCCTGGGCAGGGACACCTCCCACCACACCTGGGTACTCAAAGCCCCCTCCAACCTGCCCTTCAACCCCTCCAGGGATGGGGCAGCCACAGCTTCTCGGGGCAACCTGGGCCAGGCTCTCACCACCCTCACACCAAAGAACTTCTTCCCCACATCTCAGCTCCATCTCCCCTCTTTCAGTTTAATACCATTCCCCCTCATCTTATGTCTCCCTTCCCTGACCAAGAGTCCCTCCCCAGCTCTACTGAAGCCTCTTTAGGGACTTGAAGGTTGCTCTAAGGTCTCCCCGGAGCCTTCTCTTCTCCAGGCTGAACCCCCCCATCTCTCTCAGCCTGTCCTCCCAGCAGAGGGGCTCCAGCCCTCCCAGCATCTCTGTGGCCTCCTCTGGCCCTGCTCCAACAGGTCAGAAGGACATCTTCTGCTGTTGGTGGCCCCAGAGCTGGAGGCAGCACTGGGGGGGTCTCCCCAGAGCAGAGCAGAGGGACAGAAAGCCCCCCTCACCCTGCTGGCCATGCTGCTGGGGATGTAGCCCATGATGTGGGGGGTTTCTGGGCTGCCAGCACACGTTGACAGCTCATGTTGAGCTTCTCATCCACCGACACCCTCAAGCCCTTCTCCTCAAGGTTGCTCCCAATCCAAGCTTTGCTTGCAAGTTAAACATTAGTGACTCCTTAAACTTTTTTCTTTCACCCTGCTGTTAAATAACAACATAAAGTCCCACCGAGTGAGAAGCAGAGCAGCACGTCGTATGACGGGATTCAGAAAGAACATACAAAACTCTTTCAGCATCAGATTCTAAAGGACAGTTCATGTTTTTTCATGTCATTGAGGTCTGGGTTTCGCACTGCTCTTGTAAAAAGCCTCAGTGGTTACAGCTGACATCTACGCTGAAGGCTCTTTTGCAGTATTGTAATACAAATGAGAATAACAAGTAATACAATGTATATTTATGCTATAATTTGAATCATTAAATAAAATGTCACTGTATACACACAGCTGCTTTCTGGAGAGCAACAGTAATTTCCTGCTTTTCAACGACTTGAACAAATGTGGTAAGTTTGATTTAAAAGTCTTTTTGCTTGTTTCTTAATTGGTGAATTCTTGTGTCAAAGCACCCAAATCATTCACAGAATTGCGGGGAAAAAAAACTGAATTAGCTTTGAAACACTTACTGGCAGAATAGGACTTATAGAAGTTGGAAAACCCCAAATACAGGCAGTAATCTCCTGGTTTGCTTCTTGCTGGTAATCCCAGGCTGGGTGGGAAAGGGTTGTTACACTTTTAGTGTGTAACAGTTGAGTAGAGCCTAGTTATCTGTGCATTCTCTTTAAGATGATGTCATCAGATTGTCAATGCCAAAACAGATTTTCCCATTTTGTTATATTTTTATATTCCTAAAATACCTGTTTTCTTTGCAAAGAGAAAAAAATAAGTCCTTTAAGGGAAGTGACAAAACTGCAAAGAATCAACATTTCTTAGTGATACTGCACTCATGAAACACACATGGGCAACAAGTACTGTTTTTCCATGAGAATCAGAGTTTTGTATTTTCACTATTTAAGCACTGTTCAGCTTCACAGTTTAAAAATGAGGAATTAATTCCCAAACTATAGTCTTAAGGAGATCATTATCTAGCCCCATAGTCATGGCCAGAAACCTGGAGAACTAGATGCTGCCTGAAAGATGGAATGGTTTTGGTAATTCATGACCAAGTGATTTGAAGGACCTGAGTCGTTTGCCTTTCTCTGCCCCAGATGAGATTGGGTCCACCTGAAGGAATCAGCCAAACAGCCTCTCCAGGTCACTCGGACACAACCACTCCAACCATCACCAATTTGTATGTAGACCAGCAGCCTGGGCTGCTCAACACCCAGCTCGACGTAGGATGGATCCCACCATCAAGGACATAGTAAAGTTTATGGGAGAGAAATGGGACAGTGAGGTGGGACCTTGCAGTCCTGTCCCAGCGTGACCCCCCAGGGCCTATGGGTGAAGCAGAGAACAGAACTATAGTGACTCTATCACGTCTCTAGCCTTCAGAGTCACTTCAAATTTACAAAAATCCTTGACACAAGTTTACAAATCAGCCTGAATAAGACATGAGTATCTATTAATGTTCAAAAATGTACATTCATAATTAAATTATTATCCTTAGTTTACTTGCCTGCTCCCTATTTCATACTGAAGGCTTAGCTTCTGTTTAATATCCATAACAGGTAACTTGCATTCTCTACAGAGATTTAAATTTGATCTCCAGAACAGTACAAAGGATTTCACAAAAATCTTCCTAATTTCCTATGCGTACATCACTGCCACCACTCTTCAAAGCTACTAGTTTGTCTGCCACTTGCAGTACTCTTTAGATAACATGTACACACATATATAGGTATACATGCATATTAAATATGTGGAGTTTCTCAAGACCTTCCCAAAAATAAAACTCCATCAAATAAAGCCGGTCCTATGGAAAATATACAGAGATTTGGAAGAGGCAGATAGAAGGGAAGATCTAATGACATTTTTCTTTATACCTGATGACCAAGAAACTAGAATAAGGAAGCAAAATGGGCTCAAATAGGAAGGGAAAATTTGGGCATTTGAGAAGTTTTGTCCAATGCGGGTCAAAACTGGCAATGCATTTGGTCACAGAAATTTCTTGATTTTGGTTGCTGGTTTTGAAATTTCAAGATGCATCATTTCAAATTCTGAAAGATTTCATATCCTTTGGGACTGAATTAATTTATAGGCCAGCCAATGAAATCTGAATTTGACTAAAAATAAAAATAATCTTAGTGAATACTGACAAGAATGTTACGGGTTTTTCCTGGCAACAAGACCAAGGCCTTGGAAAGAAAATGTAGGAATGAGAAGACCTACACTACTTATTTCCTACAATATTTTGTTAGCGAGATCATTTGCAACAAAAAGGTTCAAATTAGTTAAAGTCTGGTGCATCTGCTGAGACAAAACGGTAGGTTGGGCAGGAAAATGAGCACCAAATGAAGAAAGAACTTGAGCCCCTTCCTCGTTGACAGACCAAATTTCTGCTGTCAATATCTGTGCCCATTTTGCTTCCTTATTCTGATTCCTCCATCATCCAGTACGACTCTGAATAAAATAAATTAACCTTATTAATTATGTACAGCCAAGTTTTTGTTGTTTCATTAATATGTATTGGTCTCCATGTCTCCACATAAAGTCAAGATGAAAGAGGAATTATTACTATTTCAGTTGTAGGAATTTGTCACAGTGACAGATGGAGATGTGTATGTGCATGTATATACATCCACATACCCACACGTATGGGCACACAAACCACAAGGTGTTTTCACCATCAGGCTAACGAAGTTCTAAACTGAAAGTCAAAATAGAGTGTACAAATAACAAAAGCCTGGTGGAAAGCAGTGCCAGTCCTTTTGGAGACAAGAATGGTATCTAACAATCAACCCAAACGCATGCTACAAGGAAATCGAGGGTTGAAACATAAACATATTTAATAGAATAAAACTAATTAGCATTAATACCACTAAAGAACCAATATTGATCCTGATACCAATATAAAATACACAAGGACTATCCCCAGCCCATTCTCCCAACAGGGCCAGTAGGACAATCAGTGTGGAACACTGGGAGCGCTCCTGCTTCGGGAGGAAGATAAAAGTATTTTCCACCAATTCAGACACTAGAGTCTTCTAAAAGTGCAGTTTTCCTGAGCATTAGAATATAAATTAGTCAGAACACCACGGATGAACACACCAATATAAGCATCAATAAGATGAACTACCTCCTCTAACTGATATTTTCAGTCCTACGCAATGGAGGTGAAATCCTGTCCCTGAAAATGTGATTAAATTTGTAACTTTAGCAAGGCTGGAATTTTTTCTTAAAGATCTCACTTGACTGAGTCCCCCACAACAATACAGACGGTTTGAATGGTTGGGGACTCTGCCAAAAAAACACATGTACCTTTGTTCCAGCTGGAATTTGCTTCTTTTCAACCAACCTCTGCTTCAGTTTGAGGGTTACAACTCACATCAGATAAAGACTGGAGACAAGCCAGCACACCACATCTGGGCTAAGAGGGACAATGTGGCAATCAGAGAATCACAGGATCATAGAATTAGAATTGTCTAGGTTGGAAGGGACCTTTCAGATCTTCAAGTCCAACCATCAACCCAACACTGACAAAAACCATCACTAAACCATATCTCCAAGCACTACATCTGCCCAGCTTTTAAGTACCACCAGGGATGGTGATAGCACCAAATGAAGAAAGAACTTGAGCCCCTTCCTCGTTGACAGACCAAATTTCTGCTGTCAATATCTGTGCCCATTTTGCTTCCTTATTCTGATTCCTCCATCATCCAGTACGACTCTGAATAAAATAAATTAACCTTATTAATTATGTACAGCCAAGTTTTTGTTGTTTCATTAATATGTATTGGTCTCCATGTCTCCACATAAAGTCAAGATGAAAGAGGAATTATTACTATTTCAGTTGTAGGAATTTGTCACAGTGACAGATGGAGATGTGTATGTGCATGTATATACATCCACATACCCACACGTATGGGCACACAAACCACAAGGTGTTTTCACCATCAGGCTAACGAAGTTCTAAACTGAAAGTCAAAATAGAGTGTACAAATAACAAAAGCCTGGTGGAAAGCAGTGCCAGTCCTTTTGGAGACAAGAATGGTATCTAACAATCAACCCAAACGCATGCTACAAGGAAATCGAGGGTTGAAACATAAACATATTTAATAGAATAAAACTAATTAGCATTAATACCACTAAAGAACCAATATTGATCCTGATACCAATATAAAATACACAAGGACTATCCCCAGCCCATTCTCCCAACAGGGCCAGTAGGACAATCAGTGTGGAACACTGGGAGCGCTCCTGCTTCGGGAGGAAGATAAAAGTATTTTCCACCAATTCAGACACTAGAGTCTTCTAAAAGTGCAGTTTTCCTGAGCATTAGAATATAAATTAGTCAGAACACCACGGATGAACACACCAATATAAGCATCAATAAGATGAACTACCTCCTCTAACTGATATTTTCAGTCCTACGCAATGGAGGTGAAATCCTGTCCCTGAAAATGTGATTAAATTTGTAACTTTAGCAAGGCTGGAATTTTTTCTTAAAGATCTCACTTGACAGAGTCCCCCACAACAATACAGACGGTTTGAATGGTTGGGGACTCTGCCAAAAAAACACATGTACCTTTGTTCCAGCTGGAATTTGCTTCTTTTCAACCAACCTCTGCTTCAGTTTGAGGGTTACAACTCACATCAGATAAAGACTGGAGACAAGCCAGCACACCACATCTGGGCTAAGAGGGATGATGTGGCAATCAGAGAATCACAGGATCATAAAATTAGAATTGTCTAGGTTGGAAAGGTCTTTTCAGATCCTCAAGTCCAACCATCAACCCAACACTGACAAAAATGATCACTAAACCCTATCTCCAAGCACTACATCTGCCCAGCCTTTAAGTACCGCCAGGGATGGTGACCCACCACTTCCCTGGGCAGCATAACAAGGACACAAGGACCCTGCTCTGCCATGAGCAACCTCCTTGTTTGGACAAAAGATGCACCATACTTATAGACCTTCAAACGCTCAAGTCAGGAGCAGCTTGATTAGCTGACAGGAATTAATTTTTTGCCATTAAATTCAGCGTGGAACAAATACTATGATTTTCTTCTCAGGTAGCAACATGTGGTGAATTATTTCTCTCTCAGGTACTTTTTTAGAGAGAAGGGTGACTGTGCCCAGGCAGGAGAGTGGTTTCCCCACTGCATTTGGCCACGCTGAGAGCAAAGGCTCTTTGGTACCCAAAGGTGTTACTGCAACACACTTACTCACAGCCATCCTGTTTCCAACTCCCAACCTGGTAAAATGTAAACTCTTTTCCATGGCTGTGGTTTGGGGAGGAGAGAGGAAAGCTAAGGGACGACCCACCCCTCTGAATTTCTCTTCTATTTATTGACTTCAGACAGCTATAATTTATTAAGTAAACTACCTGGCACCAGCAGACAAAGTCTATGCCTTCCATTACCACTCAGAGGAGAAAGTATCTAAGATATATGCCAAATGCACATAGGTAAAGTAATCAATATGGGGAGGAGGAGAGCAGATTAATCACAAGTTATGCCATGCTCTAGCCTGAAAGCAGTTCGATTTAATCTCCACCACTTGTGGCTATTTCTAATCTAGTGCCGTACAGGTGTCCGCAGTCAGTTTGGTGCTAGCCTTGTATGACCCGAGTCTGGTTTTAATTGCTTAACAAAGGTAATTTTATTAGAGAGATAAAGATATAGCTAACACTAATAAGCTGCCTTCAAAATATAAAGAGCCTTTCAAGATTGGATTTTTAGTTACCTTGCTGCTCTTTCTTTAGTATCTAATTGATTTTCTTGACATCTCTTTAGCCTGGCACCGTGCCTGCCTAAGTACTTTATCTGACCTTCAGGCTCGGTGCCAGGTATTGATCCCATCCCTCCGATGGCTGGGTTGTAGCTGCTCTTCCAACTTTGATAAGGGCTAATGGACCAGCACCAGCCAGACAGGAAGTCAATGGGCACCAAATTTCTCTCATCCTGCTCTCCCTATCTACTTATGTGAGTATTCTGAGCAACGCTGAAATAAGATCCTAAGCAGGCCATATGTGCTTGTATTCCAAATTTCTCTTCCAGGAAATATTTTACAAAAAAGAAAAAAAAAAAAACAAAAAACCCAACAAAACCCTTAAATAAAAGTATTTATACAGAATTTTCATCACAGAGCTAAAATAAAACTTTTCTGATTTGACGAGTGGAAATAGAAGCAAACTTGAGCTGTTAAATAAAATATCAAAACAATATGAAAAGAAGGAAAAAAAGACAGTCTGATTTTGCATATACCCAAGGCAATGAAAAGACTTTGGACATAACAAGACCTTCACCGAGAGTAAAAGAAATAGAGTTGTGTTTTCAATAACATTTCAAAGACAGTAATTTATTATAAATTAGTAGTAGCAAAATATAGTACAAATCCAAAACGGAAAAGAATAAAAGCACATAAAACTTGCTGACGTTCTTGTGACAGCAACAGCCAAGGTTAAGTTTTCCCAAATCCTGCTTCGCTCGCATAATGCCTTGTAGCAGCGTTATTAGAGTCATTAAGCAATCTGAAGATAAGACTAATATAAGCTGTTTCCACCAGATGTTATACTATATGAGGGGCTACACCATAAGGCAGAGGAAGCTCACGGATCATCTCCTCAATGCAGACTCCTTCAATCACTGCATCTGATTAAAATGGCACCAAGTTATGCAGGATTTTGGTTTGTTCAAAAAGCTTTAGAGGGAAAATAAATACTATACTCTAATAGTAGTCAAAGCCCTTAT
This sequence comes from Calidris pugnax, assembly GCF_001431845.1. Classification (NCBI taxonomy): domain Eukaryota; kingdom Metazoa; phylum Chordata; class Aves; order Charadriiformes; family Scolopacidae; genus Calidris; species Calidris pugnax. The sequence goes on along the minus strand of NW_015090831.1, from coordinate 701,890 downwards.
ATAGACAACTGAGTCTGCAGATACATCCTGAAGAATTGGTCACGTTTTTCCAGTGGAGTCTTTTAGATGTTTTTGGGTTGGTTGGCTTTATACCCCCACAAAAATATGGTGAGGAGCCACGGTTTCATGATGAGACTCCAGATTTGGGAAGTATTGGTCGAATCCTAACACTGTTAAAACCACTCTTAACAACTATTGAATCTTTCCTTCTCCATAAAACATCGACAATGGATGCACAAGGATTGCTGCCAGGTAAATGCATTAAAAATTGTATTCAGGGACAACTGTTACAGGGCAAGACAAATCCCACAGACAGACAAGAGCCGTGTTTAGAAGATACTGTTGCCCTGGAGGCTTCTGCTGCTCCAGAAAGAGTCCAGCTTAGACATAATTGCCAGTCACTCTGGATGCAAAAAATGCACTAAAATATTCTCCTTACATTTGCTTGAAACACTTAAAATACACCACATTTCCAAAGCTAGGCTTCCCAGCCCCCCCACCAAAAGGCGGGGATTAGCAGGAGAGTAAATACAAGTACTTCAATCACAAACTCTTGTAAAGAGAAAGAAAGAGTAAAGTTAGCTGAGGGAAAACTTCAGCAGGGAAAACTATGGATTTTTCAAGTGACAAAAGAAAATGTTACAAACAGGACATCACATTAAGGACCTTTTCCAACATACAGGAAAATCCCCTGCATAATATCTCCTCCTCAGCTGTTCAGAAAAGATCGTATCCTTCACCTGCTCTGCAAACTCTTGTGTCTCCCTACCTTGTTGGTACCAGCCTGGAAAGAGACTTAATACCTCCAATCATTTTAGCGAGGACTCATCTGTTCCCCCATCCAAAGAAATAATTTAAGTTACAAATTAAGATTTTGTAGATTGATCCACTATTTAAATTTATTGGGCCTCCCCTAAGTGCTGCGATGCTCCATATATAAGCAGAAGAGGAAGACGCCTCCCAGACGGTTTGGCACAGCACCAGCAGACCATCAGGGAGGAGAGGAGGCAGCTGAAAGATCTGCTCTCACAAAGTGTCTGTGGAAGGGCAGGAGAGCTCAGCTTTAACTAAGACTGGCTGAAGGCCTGGATCGTAAAATAAATGCATCCGAGAGTGAAGTCAGCAAGGAAGTTAACAGAATCAGCATAACTGAAACACTGATGTATAGGGCTTTTCATCTGCTTTCTGGTGCTAAAACAAAACGACTGAAGTCAAGAGAGACCTCTTCTTATGTTTCTCATTTTGCTTCTGCTGCAGAAATTCCCTACTGTGGTTCCTCAATTTCTGCTCAGAAGAGCTAGTGATCATAGAATGGTTCAGGTTGGAAGGGATCTTAAAGCCCACCCAGTGCCACCCCCTGCCCTGGGCAGGGACACCTCCCACCACACCAGGTTGCTCCAAGCCCCCTCCAACCTGCCCTTCAACCCCTCCAGGGATGGGGCAGCCACAGCTTCTCGGGGCAACCTGGGCCAGGCTCTCACCACCCTCACACCAAAGAAGTTCTTCCTGAGATCTCATCTAAAGCAAGGTGAGGGAGGATCCTACTGCACCTCCAAAGGGCAGCTGAAGTGCCCACTGCTCCACTTAGAAGGGAAGATCCTGCCATGGGAACAATCCTCAAGAAGAAGCCTCTGCTGGGTACAACCTCCTCAGCCTGTCCCCAGGGGAAAGGGGAGGGGAATGGTGGAGAAGGCTACAAGAAAACTTAGGGGAAGCTCTGAAAAGAGGGCAAATAGGGAATGGAACTCGGAATAAATCTGGATTAGGGAACATGATTTAGTGGGACGTGGGGCCAGGGATGAGAGAGATATACAGGATCTGGTTTCCTTATCTTTAGGGGAAGGGCTAATTTGCTTTAGTTGCAATTAGCCTTTTTACCTTGTAAGTGCTGACATTTAGTCCAGATTTATATGTTTCTGTGTGTATATCTGGGAACAGTCTGTGTATTTGGAGCCAGTGATTTTTCTTTATTATTATTATTATTGCTAATGACACAGGCTGAGCAAACGTGGCACGAGAACCACGAAATTCTATGCAAATTTCACTAGGTCTGGAAAATTTCTTTATCATCAGTGACCACGATGCTTAGTGACAAACCTTCAGCTGCAGAGATGCGGGTGGACAAGCTCCTGTTATTTATTTTTTTTCTTTTAGGAAAGGAACAGTCACGTTCAGCTCAATTCAAATGGACTGATCATCAGAAAAATGTCACATGGCAGAAATTTTTCCAAGCTTTTGCTCAATTATTTCATTTAGAGGTTTGAGAACTTGCGGCTTATTTTGTCGGCAGATTTATAATCATATTCTAGAGGGGTTTTTTTCCTCTGATAATTTTTTACCTTTGGTTTAGTGAATTTTTAAGTTTAGGCTGAATGTGCTTTTTAACAGAGATAATACTTAAGGGAACTTAATATAATAAAATTGAAAATTTGGTCATTAACTCTACATCACACAAATGTAGAGTGAATTTTCAAACTGAGAGATCAGTTATATTCTGTTCTTAAACAATCTGCTCTTACTTCCAATTATTTATCTTCCTTGAGCAATTCCTGACTTTGTGGGTTTCATTTTTATCTTAATCCCATCCTATCTCAATTCCGTGTTATCACCAACCCTGTTAGAGTAACATTATTTCCTGACCTGATACATTAATACTGATACATTAATATTATTTTATCATTCCTTAATTTCTCATCTCCTTTTTTTCTCCTCTTTAGGAACCTCTTTTACATAACTTGCTCTACTGACGTTACCCATAACTTGGAACTTCTTACGTATTTTATTCTGAATAAATCTCAAATCTTACAGATAAATTCTCCAACAGATGACTTAAGTCAAGAAGTATCAAGTATCTTTAAATGTCCCAAAAGATTTTAGATGAAACTAATCCAGTTGAGTCTAAATGATGCTATTGCTACAGGAGGGGATAAAGCAGTCCAGCCAGCTTCAAAAGGAACAAAAATCACTGTATGCTCTAACATAAACACTGTTTAAGGGAGTTGGAAAGAATGAAAGACAAAACACTTGTAGGTGCTATTTCTTTCTTTTCTTATTTCAGAACCTGCCATATATTTGAGTACTATAATTTTTAGTAAAAACAAAAATATCTGTTGACACAATACAGTGAAGGGGTTCTTACAAAGTAAGAAAAAGTATATAAATCTGGAGCAACTGTCTCAGGTATGAAGAGTTTTGAAACTTAACAGCCCAAAACCAAGCAAAACTTCATTACTTACTTATAATGAGTGCAGAAGTTGGCTATACAGAAAATTAACCAGCTTAATATCAACATAATACACTGAATAACTTAATTACATCCTCTTTTCTTTAGAATTGGGTTCAAATTGGGCTGAAACCACGTGGGTGAAATATGTCTCACCTTCTCAAGTGAGCATCATGTTGTACAGGCACAACAGAATTTTTCCACACAACCCAGTGTTGACTCTAGAGATGCCTCTCGGCCTCGGATTAACTGGGAGGGGGTTCCAGGTAAGATGCAACCACAGAGATTTATTGAAAAGCCTATTCCAGCCCCTGCTTCTAGAGTAGCATCCTCAGAATATACATCTCTATCTCTTTCATGATGACTACCTTTCTCCCAGAAGAGAGTTTGATCCATAAAGGTTCTGGTTTAATCATCATCGACTTAATGATTCTTTTTGCAATGTCAATTAAACGGTATGAAAAATTAAACCATTTACAGAACACGAGGACCTTTTAAATTACACATTTCAAAAATATTATTTAAAATTCTAGTTATGTAATCCTTTTAGAACTGTCAAAGAATAATGCTGCTCTAACATTTGACTCATTACTCATGCCAATGCTTGTTGGAATTCATAGAGTTGGCAGATATTTAAAAAGCAAACTCATTAGAAATTAAGAAATTAGCAAAGTGCAACAGCAAAATTAGCCAGCGTTACGGAAAAGGGGGTCATACACCCCATTTGGGTGATAAAGCCTGTTAAACATGAGGTTTTACACTCGTAATGTCACGGGAAAGCTCCAATTTTGTTACAATTTTAAAAATTCTATAAATTAAATCATATAGCCAATGTGGGTTTCTACTTTTGTTCTTCAAAAACACATTGAGCTGTTTTGCTGGGAACATTTCTCTTCCTTTTCAGCTGGTTTTACCCTTTCCATCCGTCCCTCCCCGCGCCCACGCCGCCATGCACCCCTGAATGCCTGTTTTACTTTTGAGTCCTTCGTTTAATTCTCTTAGAAAGTTGCCTCGATGCTGCTGACTACCTCAAGCAGCTTCAGAATGCCATGGTTTTGACTTAAATGTCCTGCAGAGGGTTTATTTTCGCACCCAGCACCAGCAGTGACACTCATCGAGCGGGAAACTCGCTCTTCGGGGAGTAACTGCTGATGCCTTCACTGCCTCCCTTGTGGGAATGAAATGAGAAGATTTATCCGGGACCTGTAGGGATGTGGGATTTTCCCCTGAAGGGAAACACATTCAGATAATCCTCAACACACACAAGAAAGGCTCCTTTTGCTTCTCCTCACCCCAACAGATAGGCGCTACAGGTCACAGTGTTCGTCATGTGAACATCAGGGGTACGCGTTGTAATTAAGGCAACTAAATAAAACCTGACAGTTAACGTTTGTAATAAAAGACACCATTCATGAAGCTGTCTGTTTTCCGAACAACCATCACGCAATACCCTACATAAATTAGCAAAAGACAGTAAAAGAGTGGCAGGCAGCCAAATTACCGTGATAATTTCCGGCTTCAGTGTCCATCGCTGTCTCCAGTGATTTTTATCGGCACGTAAAGTCTCACGGTTGTTGTTGAGCACGCGCTACCAAAACTCACTTCTCTGCTAAATCATAAATACATCCTGGCAATGAGTCCGCCCCTTCTCTCACTCCACCTTTTATATATATATATTCTCCTTAAAAAAAAAAAAAAAAAGAAAGATCGAGAGAAGCTCAAATAACATTAAAAAAAAACAACAAAAACCAGCTACTCTAAAAACACTTTCACGGGACGAACTTCCCTTTTAATATATTGCAATTATACTTCCCTTTTAATATTAATTTTTGTATTCTGTGTCCAGTTCTGGGCTCCCCAGTTCCAGAAGGACAGGGAACTGCTGGAGAGGAGACAGCAGAGGGCTACAAAGATGATGAGGGACCTGGAGCAGCTTCCTTACAAGGAAAGGCTGAGGGACTTGGGGCTTTTTAGTCTGGAGAAGAGAAGGCTGAGGGGGGATCTGATCAACACCTATAAATACTTCAAGGGCGGGTGTCAGGAGGATGGGTCCAGTTTTTTCTCAGTGGTGCCCAGGGACAGGACAAGAGGAAATGGGCACAAACTTGACCACAGGAAGTTCCATCTAAACATGAGGAGGAACTTCTTTCCCTTGCATGTGGCAGAGCCCTGGAACAGAGAGGTGGTGGAGTCTCCTTCTCTGGAGACATTCCAAACCCGCCTGGACACGTTCCTGTGGGACCTGATCTGGCAGGGGGTTGGACTGGATGTTCTCCAGAGGTCCCTTCCAACCCCGTGTCATCCTGTGCTTCTGTGATACAGATTAAAACCAAAACCAACTAGTTCTAAAAATACTTTCAAAGGACAAACTTCCCTTTTAATACACAGATTCCTTCACAGACCCTCACTAATAGGATCTTTGTAGCCAGTCTATCACCACAGGCTCAATAGTTGTCATGACTTATGAAAGTGCCAGGGTTCAACAGCAGTTAAGAGAGACATCCAGAAGATATTCAGTCTGATTAGGTTAAAAAACTTTGCACAAATGACACACTCCCAGTCAACGTACTTGTACACTCTTTAAACCCTGACAAATACACAAGCAAACAGACTCTTGACTTTTCTTTCCCATACTGTGCAAATAGGGTTGATGTTGCCCACACCAACACCACAGTATTCACTCATCTTTAGGCACAAAGAGTTGAAATCATCCCTTCTCCTCCAGAAACAAGACTTGTGTGACCAGTCGTACAGCAGTGAGAGTGAAAGATTACCATCCTCCAGCTGAAAAGTTATTGTCTAAAATGAAACCAGCTGACCTCACGCTCCAAACCACAACACTCCCCTTCCCTGAGCTATAATTTCCTAATAGTCACTTGTACTAGTCCTGGTTACACGACTGTAAATCTGGTCAAATGATATCACTGATAAGGGTAAGAATATTCTGTAAACAACATTTTTAAAGGTCTATCCATAACACTGATGAACTTTAAGTGAAATTTTGAAGGTATGGGACATTTTTGTTTCCGTGGGGTAATGAGTTATTTAGTAGTTGCCTGTGTTTCATAGACTTCTGATAACCCGAAGCTCAGGCTGTGTAAATGGAGCGTATCTGTCCTGTCCATACCTCGGCAGTCATTAACATTTTATGTTTGAAAGGTTATTCTCCAAATGACCCCATTTTGATTTTTTGAAAGAGAATCTAATGGAAACTTGTGTCACGTTAGTAACTTCCGTTATGCTTTCTCTGGGCAATGTCAATCGAAGGGGGAAAGTAGAAGCTGGAAAGCTTGGGGTTCTACACCAATTTTAATGTCAGTTGGTGATCCTTCACCTCAATTTTCACACTTTCCACATGAGCATACTGCTCAGTTAGATTAAGTAAACTACAACATCACTGAAACGTTGCAAAGCACAGAAGGATAGCGAGATAATTTCTCTTTTGTAGCTATAACCAAATACTCCCTGGATGTCTAAAATAAAAACAAAGGACAGTTGTCCCTCCGTGGTCAGTAATTATCATTGCTTCGCTTCCAGCTTAAGATCACAAAGAGAAGACAGTTTCTTGTGTCTTCATGATATGGAAAATACTGGCTAACTGGTTGCTTGTGGGGTGTCCCTAGAGATTGTCTTTAGGCTTCCGATAATTTATGACCTGATGCATCATCTCCTAAGGACACAGGCAGAAGCGACACAGATACTTTGGGATTTGTTTACAGCTTTATCTTCCCAAAACTAGACTTTCTTGCCACCTGAACATGCTGCAAAATGTCAATAACAAGGACCAGTGTTTCAAATTTCTCAAGCTGGAGAACCACTTTGGTTGTTGCTGGATGACCGCTCACTATTTTAGGGCTCTCATGAGCAGAGGAGAGGTACCTCCTGGATGGGATTCACTTTCACAGGAAATTCCACTAAAGCAGACTATCATCTCGTCTTTACTCAGACATAAGGAGGCTAACAAAGCATTTTTGTCAATCAAAATGTCAATCCATTTTTTATCAATCTATCTCAAACAATTCTCATTGTTTGAGAATCCACCATTTAACAGCAACAACTAGAACATAGACTCTAATCACGATAAAGGGAAAAAGAAACGGAGGAGCTGTGATAGCCACAGATTCTTTCTTATTAGTCATTAATACCTTTTTTTTTCCCCACAATCACATTTTACAAGGTAATAATCTTACAATCTTTATAAGAAACTCAAAAGACAAAAAAAATCAAACATCTGGAAAACACTGGGAAGATGTACAAAAGGCAACTCATCACAGGTAAGGTATAATCAAGAATTTCCCACACAAAGACACAAGGTTTTTAGAATCTGGAAGGTTAAATAAGGGGAAGCCTCCAAACAGTCCTGTAAATAATTTCAGAACTATCACAGGCATATTTAAAGAAGAAGATGGTAACAAGCAATTTCTCAGCAAAGAATGATAGTAATTTCTGATGTTATCACAATTATCATGCCGTTATTATGAGATAAACAGCCTAATATATTATGTTCTGTTCCAGCTCAGCTCTGCATATCATCCTGCTGTGTACCACAGCTAGTGACTTACAAATTCTAGACAAACAGTATGGGTATTTAATAGCTTATTTGTTTTAAATGTTCTGAAAAACCCTGTTACGTGCTGAGATCCCATCTGAGTAGCAACAGCCTGGGACTACTTTCTCAGGAAAATTCAGTGACTTGTTTTGGAAGTTTAGGACAATATTCACAGCTATAATAACCAGGTTTTAAAGAAAGAAAGAATAGAAGAAAAATAAATACCAAACCAATTATTTACTAGCCTAACTGCAGATTTTTTTACTTGAAACAAGGTACCTGGGAAACTTTGCAGTAGTGGTTTACCTATATGACTTCTAATCACCCACCCTTCTAACCTCTGGGAGGTCCAACGCATCTGAGAGGCAAAAAACCAGGAGTTGTTTGATGTCTCCACTAACCCTATTCACAGAGTGGCATCTTGGTTTAAATTGCTGATGAGAGTGGGTTTGAGCCAAGACTCAGTTATGACAGAAGCGCGTTTTCCTTCCTGCCAGTCCTGGCATGGGCTGGTGAGCTCTGGCAGAAGAACAGGGAGGCTTCTGGGGCCAGGAGATCTAAACCACCTCAAAGCAAGATTAGCTGGAACTGGTTTGTCAAAGCTCTTGTGCACCACCAACTTCAAAGGGTTTATTCTAATGCCCTACTGCATGAAACAAAGCCAGTTTAGAGGAACACCATCGAAATTTAACTCTTATCAGCATGGTATTAAAAATAAATCACAATGTTCACATCATGAGACCTCCATCCTCCATTCAGGTAGATGTCTGGGCAGGTTTCCATGGTGGTTTGGAGGACTATCATCCTTCTCCAACAGCTGAGGAAACCTGCTGACATACACTTGCAGTAAGGGATTTCTACAGTGTACTTCATGCTTCGGAGGAGGCAGGGAAGGGAAAGTGTATTAAAAGCAATAATTCCTTATAATTTGGCAGGAGGCACTGCCATCCAGCAAAGACCCAAGGAACCAGCAGACACCACACAGAGAGGCTTTTTAACATGACAGGTGCCCCATACCAGCTGTCAGATGGGTAACCACAAAGACAGTCAGAGAGAAGATGCTTCAGCAGTGATGCCTCCTGAGAGAAGGAGGTGAATACCCCCAGGGACATCCAAGGAGAAGACACCAGAATGGCCAGAGTGGAGCAGGAGGTGTGAAGGGAAGCTTGGGATGGGCCAGGCAGTAGAAGACGCCAAGCAGCATCTGGGAGTTGCCGAGGAGGATGGACTTTACACCACTAATGGCTTCCTCCGTGCTCAGTTTACACTCTGTACCACTAACCCAGATAGCCCGGATAATGAGACTAGAGAACTGCTTTCCAGGTCATCCATGATTAAGAGGGTAGAGTGAGCACCAATAACAAACTCTTGCTCTGCTTCATCAATGATGATGAGCACTCGGATATGACTAAACCCAACCCATCATTTTCTCTGTGTATGAAACACAGGATTTTTTTTTTTTCCCATCTGTTTGAATTAATCTCATTATATATGAATTAATAGAATATTGCTTAAGGAAATTGTATCTTGTTTTGGCAAACAGATTTTTTTTTTTTTAGTTGTATTAAAACCTTTCTATTATCTAGCATAATCTAATGTGTTAAATGTTTCCAAACCAGTCATTTGGTAGGTCCAGAGACGTGATCCACCCCAGTCAAATTGTTGATGCATACACCTACTTTTGACCACGGTTAATGGAATTAATGTCACTTGTTTCAGCCAAGTGGTATTGCAAAGCCTGTGTCTAATCTGTGACGTACACAGATAAACAGATTTACCAAGCCATAGCTTACATGGCACCTTGTCTCTCAAGGTCACAGGTTACACCTCAAGGAAGCCAACTTCAAGACACCTTTACATTACCCCAAGCATACTAGTATACATTGATCTATATATTCCTATAGACATGCTCAAATTATCAGTAGGGATAGCTATTTATTAAATTGCTTTTACTATAAATCTTGTACATTTTACCACACCTTTGTCTTCTGGGGAGCAAATCAAACAATCCCAATAAGACATTAAAAAATTTTTTATGCCTAAAGTTATCAACACTTCTTTTTCAAGAATTCAAATTAAAAACCAAACAGAACAAATTTAAATCTAATACACATTCTGTTAGGTAAATTAGGCGGCATCTAAAGCCTGTTTTATGGGAAACCACTACTTTGTGTATCCAATTTCTTCCTGGATTGAAGAAAAGAAGTTATTTCTTTCAGGTAACATGATCCTATATATTCTGAAATATAACACATGGACACAGCATAACTTCTATCAGACTTTACTCTGCTTCAGAATCCATCGGCCTTCAATCAGCGAGCTGCTTACAAGACACAAAAAAACCCGAGATTAACAAATAACTGGGAGATAATGCGAGTACTGCATCTTGGAAAGCTTTTCTATCATTTGTATGTTAATGAACACCTGCCTGTAGAGCTGTATTTTTCCTGGACATTTGCAGCAATTTAAATTAACAGAAGGAAAAGAAGCTAATTTTGCGGCTATCTTCATACAGTGTCTTAGACCGAGGAGCTACAACTCAATTTTCTAAACCAGTTTAAAAACTCTATTACAACAAATTTTCTTATTAAAAAATAAATAAATAAGCCAGTATGTATAAGCTGAAGCCATTTTACAAGCTCTTAAAAACTGTGCTATGGGCTAGATCTTAGATTAATGTTTGTGATGCACACTGAAAACCTGTAAAGCATTTATGTAATTGCAAAGCATTATTATTTTTATTACTGTAACAGATGGAACCAATCCATCTTCGTAGATAATATCTCATAAATGATTCATTACTATTCCTTTAACCTAAAGTCTTTTACATTTTGCAGATCCATGAGAAATAACTATTAGGAGGCTCCATGCATAAAATAGTACCAAAACTATCTAATGTCTTTCAAATGTAGTAGGCTTGATAACATTTTGGCCTTAACAATTTTCACATTGTTCCTATTCCTCCTCATTTTCCATCACTGGTTTTCAGGTGATGTAAAAAAAAAAAAAAAAAAAAAAAAAAATCACTGAAAACTACCAGCAATGTTTCAGCTATTATGGCTGCCATTAATTGCAAATATGGACCAATCAAATGCTTTATAAGAGGTAGAAATATCTCCCACAAATGCATGACATAGTTTTATAATGCAGGAGTCTTGGCTTCAATCGCTAATGACAAAGAGTTATGGGATCACAGTGTCCATCTTTCCTTTGACCAATAGCTTTTTTGACCAAGTTTAATCAAATCGGAAAGCCAGGTAGACATCTCCCAGATAGGAGTTCCTATCAGCTTAATGAGAACTGATGGCTGGAAGAGGAAAGAAATACACAAATTAGCAGTGTCACTGGTAAAAAGGCATAAATGGGAGCCCATCAGTCATCCCTCACGCCTGGGCTGCCTCTGGCCATCCAGACACTTAGTCCACCATCAGACACAGCAGATGCCATCTCCTGCCCACCTTGCAGCTGACAGACAGGCCACTGACAATATGCTGAATGAAGAAAAGGTTATCTAAAAACCCATGAAAGGCTGGCAGAAGCAAAGTAATCATAATATCAGTGCTTGATGAATACCTCAACACTTAAAATGCAAAAAATGTTCATTTACAGACAAAAAATAAGTCTTTCCTAGATTGTTAGATGAAAACAGAGAAGGAAAAGCTAAATAAACCACAGCTAGCTTATTGTTTTGATTCAGAGCTTGGGAGCATCATTAGCAGACCAGTGCCCAGAGCCCCATCTGTAAACCACTGGGCTTGCAGGCCTATGGAGAATGGGCAGTTCTCCACTGTTTCTATGGGATTATTTGGGTTCTTCAACCTGCCCTTTAAACACAGAACGATTAGCCATTTTCAGTAGATTTGCTATGCTAATTGAGAGTGATGCCCCCTAATAGGGTACCTGAAATCTTTATGGGTTTTATCAATGAAAAAACGAATTACATTCTCCATGTAATCACATGGACATTGTGAATTGAATAGGAACAAAGGGATCCATGTTATTCTGCTTATATTGTGCATGATGTGACAAATTAAGGCATTCTCTTTTTTTGGCTGAGTGGTTTTAGACTCAACCCTAATGTCACTTCCTTACCTAGCCACATTAGCTAAGGAATTGGGTGTTTGAGAAAGGATGGCATATATGACTTGATTTCCAAAAAGTGGCCACCACTCATACAACAGAAGTTCAGCTTGGTAGAAGTATACTGGAAATCTCCTCAAACCTCATGAACATCAAATACGAAGGGACAAGAAATAAAAACTATTGTGAAAGTTATGTCATTTCACTTGAAGGACAACAAACTTCAAAAATATTAATTAAAACAAGGCCCTCCAAGACAAAGAAAAGCCAATAGGCAAGATAAGGGTCTGTGCCACGAAGAGCACAGCCCATATCAGTGTGTGAAGAGAGGGAGACAGCAACAGCTTTTTACTTACCTCTGTAACTTCAAACCCTGGGGGCCTTGGACAACCAGAGAAGCCTTTGAGCATCTGGAGAAGGCAACAGCCCCATGAAGGGTCCTGAGCGCAAGGTCAAGGCTGGCCAGAGCCTCTGCAGTGCTTCCCAACGTCTTGACTCAACTCATCATAAGAGCATGAGAAGTCCTCACGGGCAACCTGCTACTCTACCTGCTGACTCTTCCCACCCCCCCAAGCTGCCGCAGAGGAGGTCGTGCTGGGGAAATCATTTGTCCACTATATTGAACTCCCAACCTTTAAAAACCTCCTTCTCAACCCACCTCTCACAAAGGCCTTTTCTTATCACCAACACGTAGTTACTTTAGCTGGAAAACGTGTTTGGAGGCTGAAATATGGAACTTTGACACTGGGTCTCTTCTAAAGAGTTGGTAAGAAGTCACTGTTCCCCTTGAGGGACCACATGAAAGCATTCCTTGAACAAACAGCGCTATCTTTGACTTGAAAACTACCCTGTGATCTCAGACCTTCTACTCGCAACTAGTTTCAAACTGATTTTGACTCACAAAGTTGTCGCTCAAGTTGCCTTGAAAGCTTCTCCTTAAAAATCTAAATTCATCTAAAAATTTCATGAAAATTCATGTAAAAACACAGTTTGCAATACCCCAAAAAGGAAAGTCAAATGTAGAATAACGTGTTTTCTAAGCAGCTTCAAATTCCACACTGCAAGGAGAAGAATGTGGAGCCAGATTCTCCTCTGGTCGAGGCTGACAAGCGGAACGGGCAGGCAGAGCTGCCAGTGGGGACGACGATGTCCTCCTAAAAATCCTTCACAAAGGGGAACCCTACAAAGTGCAGGGTTGAGGCATCAACCCTGAGCAAAGACCCAAATCCTTCATCTTTAATTGAGCTTTTCAATATTCCACTTGAAGGACTGGCATTTATAAATTGCCCTTTTGAAAATAATTTTTTTTTTCCTTTCCTCTTATCACAAAAAATATACGATCTGCATAAAACCAGCCACAGATTTGTTCTTTTTGCTAATTCCTCAGTTGTACACGATGAGCTACGTATTTTGCTCTGCTGTGAAGTGTGTTCACTTAAATGAGATGACATCGCCGTAAGCAGGAGAACAAAATTTCCTCTAATTCAAGAAAATCCCCCTAACACACATCATTTGTAAAAATCTCTTATAAGTGGTACCATTTGACTTTTAACGACATACGTTTGGCGAGTTATTAACATAAGTCACGCTTATGAGAACAATGTGCAAGCAAAACTCCATTTTTTCTCCTAGACATATTTTTTGCTTGGTCTCAGCTGTTCTTGCTAAGACATGAGCAGCTTTGTTACCGCTTTGGCCTCTCAGCGTACAGATTTTAACTTTGTTACTTAGTTAATTCACTTGCTTTAACATGAGATTTTTAAATACAGCTACCAGCTGTTCAACATAATGAGGTTTCATTTACAATTTCCTAATGACCATAAGGGTAGACAGCAAAGAAGAAAAATCTCAGCTTTAAAATACACTTTATTTTATACCAAGGGAGAGAACAGCAAGTGTTCATCTGAAGTGACTGGTTAGGGTGACAGTTTTGCAGTGAAATATATTTTCATTCGAGATCCCCGCAGCTACTTTTGAATTTAATTGGGTGAAAGACCACCATGATTTCTTTCTCAAACACAAATCAAAACCCTATTGCCAAAGAAACAACTCTTACGTGCAGGAAGCCAATTTTTAGTTTCTAATATGTTGAAACATTTTAAAAGGAACTAAAAGGCAGAAAATTACAGGAAATTGTGACAAAGTTGGCCAGAGGCACCCTGGGGGTGTGTATGTGTTTTGCTGGCCCCCAGAGCCTGTTCCTGGGGGTGATGCTCGGCCCCAGCTGCCACCCTGAGAAATAGCTCACCAAGAAGAATGACTCCATGGACCACAGGATGGAGAAGGATTAGGAGAAGAGGAAGAGATAGCATGGATGGCAAGGAGGAGAGGGAAGAATACGAGTCACTTGTCCCCTCTGTCCATTACATGGGGGTGCTGGCCACTAAAATTCCTCTTTCCAAAAGAAGAACCAAAAAAAACCCCAAAACCCTCAAATAACACCAGGTCAGCAATTGGCCCTGTCTGTCTGGTGAGTGGAAGCCTACCAATGGCTAAATGAAAGAGTCCCTGACATTTTTGTTCCACTTGGTCCTCAATGACAATTGGTCAAGTTCCAAACAGATACGGGAGCACAAATTTCAATCCTAACACAACAGGATGCCGAGAAGCCAACCCAGGTGACAAACACCACCACTAACCCATGTCCCTCAGCACCCATCTGCCCATACTTAAATCCCTCCAGGAACAGTGACTCCACCACTTCCCTGGGCAGCCTCTTCCAATGCTGGACAAACCTTTTGGTGAATAAATTTTTCCTATCATCCTTCCTGAAGAGCCTGGATCCTTCCATTCCAACACTCCAGTCAGAGGAGCCATCCCACCACGACTCCATGATACCAATAAGATCAAAGCCCTGCAGGTGTCTGCACATCTCTAACTCCTCTTTTTTATTGCCACAGAGGGAAGAGGTAACCATCCTACCAGTTGATAAAGTGGATTGACAGCAGTCCCCAGGTGGAGTGTGATGGGTGCCCTCAAGGGTATAAAGGGTCTTATACTAAACTACTGGTAGTTTGGAACAGGCTCCAGAGGATGTAAAGGCCTGACCTGTAGCCAGGCCAAGAACTCCTGTAGTTTCGGTCTGTTCTCCAGAAACCCACCAAGGAACACAGCAACACAGGGAACATCAATGCAGATGAGTTTGGAACATCAATCATGTGATTAATGCATAAATAGCAGGTGGCTTTTCCAAAACTGATTTATCAAAATAAGGAAGTTGTGGCTACAGGGAGTCTCATGGATACCTTTCCCATCACATGTGATTTGACTATGAGCCAACCATGTTATCCCATAAATCATAGAATAGAATCATAGAATCGTCTAGGTTGGAAGGGACCTTAAAGATCATCTAGTCCAACCATCAACCTAACTCTGACAAAAAAATAAATAAGAAATAAGCAATAAAAAAATCACTAAACCATATTCCTGAGGATATGACAACCTAAGTGAGCTCTCCCTGGTGGGCAGCATGGCTGCTTGGCGGTGGTGTCCCCTTGAGCTGGGACACCTCTCAAGGCTCCTCCTCAAGGCAGAGAGACCTTCTTCCAACAGCAGATCTTTGGTAAGCGACCAACATTGTGCATGACCCTGTAGTATAAAAACTTTGATTTTGCCTTGGTGCCACTGACTACATGCTGAATTGGTGCTAATGAAACATATATACAGTCTTTTAGACATAAATTGTTGACCTATTCTGGATCCAGCCACACCAAGACTCCTCTCTGAGGAGTTCAGAAACCAAGGGGGTCCATTCTCAACATCGTGACTCAATGGGAGGACATCCCTTACCCTTTGTGTCCTCAGTCTCCCTGTGAATCATTCTAACTCGAGCGTAACTCAATTTTCCTTTGTTATGTTTTCCCATGCAGTAATTAACAGCATGAACCTGGCCATCAAACTTTGTTAAGTCACACTTTTGCAACATCACATTAAAATCGCTTTGCCAACGCTTTGGACAGTGGTTCTAGAAGTGATCTAAATCACCCATTTGACTTTCAGGTGTGCATTGAGCCAGGGTTAAACGCTTTAATAAATGGAAAAGTTTTCAAATTAAGCTATTAGCAGGGCACAGGGGGGTACATGAAGAACGTCCCCCTAACCCAACAGGTAAGGGACGAGTGGGCACAAGAGGAAAACAGGTCTCGGCCCCTGGAGAGCAGAACCAAGACTCAAAAGCCTGCAACGTACAATCAAAAGTGTCCAGCGTGGTCTTACCTTCTGGGAGCTTGGCACGTGGAAAATGGGGGCCATCAGGTTTAAAGAAGTGTTGTAACTGCCAAGAGAGAAAGAAAGACGGTTATTCCACTCTGCAGGTAAATCGGGGCACGTTTCGAAACAAGAAAATACTCTGTATGTAAAAGAGATACCAGACTGTAAATGGATTCTGTAACATTTAATACAGAACATTTTCCCCCTACTTGGTCGCATTAGAGGAAGTTGAATATTTTATAAGTAGGCAGCAGAGAACAGCTGAACAAATGGCAAAGTGTCAGGTATAGACAGGTAATAATGGGTTTGTTCTGAAGACAACCTACTCCAGAGAAAACATGTTAAATTAGAAATGCTGAACTAGGGGGAAGTAAACAAAAGTTACTAAATTGTGCTACTCTAACACTTCCCATTCTGAGAGAACACATGAATCATAGATAAGGCTGAATATTTGTCACAGCTGTGATTTCAGCATCAAAAAAGAAATAATTTTAGCCCAGATTTTAGGGGAGTTTCCAGAAAATTTGTCAGTTCAGCCAACCGGATACTAGACTTCTCCACGATCTTCTGCAAGTTTAGCTTTCTTTGGGTTTGGACCCGCAAAGCAGCAAACACTCACTTTTGAAACCACTGCGATGACTAACGTGGTTAAGTGTCTTGGTGCTTTCTTGGATGAGACCAAAGCTCTCAGCACACTGAGATATCAAGCTGTATTTTGATGGGCTTCGGTGCTTTTAAACTGATGTGTGCACTGAATAATTTTAAATTTGAAAGAAACGTCAGCAATACAAAAATACGAAAATGCTGAAGCGCTGTTTTTCACTTTTCAGGCTAAAAAAAAAATGATGCCCTTAAGTTTTCTGCTCTGATAAAGCAGCGTGTTTTTATTCTTGGCAATGACAAAACTCAAGTTCCACCCGCAGTCCTGACTCACCGAGAGCGTATGGTAGGGGAAGTGGCCTAGCTTCATAAGCCTGCATTAGAAGCTATAGCTGGCAGCAAAAATGCATAGTTTATATTCCAAAAAAAGAAAAAAAAAATATTCTGGAGTAAACAAAGTATTTGCAAGTTCAGATTTAATTTTATAGCAGAGCAGAGGAGATCTGAAACTTGGAAAGTATTTAAAAGCTCAAACCAAAATATTTTATGTGAAACAAAATATTGCATTCAATTCTAAGTTAATTGTTTCTACATTTTAGGCACTGAACTGAGAAAAAAAATGCCAGCGATTCTGATTTTATTTTTTAAAAAGGATTCCTATATGTTGATGTTCTTATAAACCCTGCCAAAACACAGGCACATACATAAGTGTATCCAAACTTTAACCCCCGGGAGTTCAGACTTACTATACTTATTTGAACAATTAGCTGATGAAGGAATTTGCATTTTCACAGATTGGTGCTATCACCCAAAATTTAAAAATGGAGATTTCAGATTGGATTTCAGTCAATCTAAACTCTAGCTGCAGCTGAAAGGTGGTGTCCTGCTGGCTCCCCTCCTTTGCTGCTCTGCCCACGCTCCGCTTCTCCTCTCCTGGCTTTGGAGTTTCTCTCACTTTGTGGTGAATCAGTGCAGAAAACGAGACGGCAAAGAACTAACTACACAAAAACCAGCAAGCACTTTTCTGCCAACTGAGCTCTCTGAATCAGCTCACCACAGGGCAAACGAGCCACAGAGCCTGGACCAGCATCACATGGTCAGAGGAACCCGAGAGAAAAAGGATGACTCTACAGATATATGTTGGGTTCTTTTTTTTTACATCAGCTAAATTTTGGATTGTCTTAGCTCTAATACAAGACCTTATGGCGAGTTCTAGCCGCCCTCTGTTTCATACCTTCTGGGCTGAGCTCTCTCCTTTCAGGTACAAATAATCTCTTCTTAAGCCCACCAACAGATGGGGGAAAAAAACCAAACTTGTTACAGTTTTAAAATATCTTCAAAAAAGTATATTTGAGCAATTACAAGGCAATGTATGCAGTTGTTATATCTCAAAAACAAAGGAGGCTGATATTATTCTCAGATAATTTTTTTAGACAGCTCATGTTTCTAGTCAACCTCTTATTATTGCACCTTTTCTTATCAGGACCTGCAAATTCAGATAAAAAAAGCAGAATTTTATTTCCAGAGACATCCACTGCATCAGATCCATGCTACAGGCTCCCCCGGGCTCCTGCAGCTCGGCAGAGGCAGGGAGGAACCCAGTTTGTGCTTCAGAGGCATTGGAACCTCAGCTGGCAATGCAGAAAGACATCTCCAGCTTTCCTCCTCGGGGCAAACTGCTCCAGGAGCAGGATATGTTTTAAACATCTAATATCCCGCAGGATGATTTTCAGGGGTGTGGTTGGGGATTGATCCATCAGCTGCTTCACAGCTTGTGTTTAGAAAATACGTGTTGGGCTTTTTTTCCTGTGAAAATTCGTCCTACCGGGTTAAAAGGGAATTTTCTGTTTCTCTGTATCAGCCATAAAAACCCACAGTGCAGTCGCACCAACAGCTAAAGCCAACCTGAGACCCTCCAGACAAGAAGTTCCTTCTCCAGCCGCACGTCCTCACCACCCTTCGCCGCAGCAGAGGGGAGCTCTGGATCAGCCCCAAGAGTTCTGGAAAGCTCAACCTGAAGGACACAGAGAAAAAAAAAAAAGACTACTGAGCTACATCCTTGGGTATGGCTGTGGGACTCCCCACCCTGTCCTCCAGCCCAGGGGAGGTGGAGGAGGGTGGCTGAGCACCGGTGGGAGGACAAGACCGGCCCTTTCAACAGCTTCAGGGTAGAGCTGGTCCGAGACAAGTACGTTCACAGGAAATCTTCCGCCTAAAATAGGCGTTGTTCTTCTACACCTCCCACTGAACAGTGGGTACAATTCATGAATATAGAGTTTTGAAACTGATTCAGAAGAGATCTGAGGAATGTATCAAAAAGTCCATATGGTTTTGCCAAATCAAGTATGCAGAACTGGGTAAATTTAGCCACGCGCTTAAGCTCTAAAATTCGTCTTGTTTGACCCAACTGGAAGGAACAGAGTCATGAGGCACTTATACACACATCCATCTGACTAATTCTTCATCTTGGTGAGGTCAAAAATTGATGAGTAACACATTATTTAATGTGTGGAAACAAAAGGACACCTCAGTTACCAAAGACCCACAGCGGAATATGAAAGCACTACCCAGACAGGTCTAAATAATGCTATTTTCTCAAACATATTTAGGTAGTGAAATTACAAGTGACAAGTGGTTGGCGCTTTGACAGCTGGGCCCACGTTTCCAAGTTTTTCCTCCTGTAACTTAGAAGAGCGAACGCTTTGTTAGAAACGACGGCTGAAATTCTTACAATAAGACAGGAGGTGGAGGCTCTAAGAGATATTACACCTTGCTCATTGTAAAAAACACAGGTGTTGGTTAAGAGTGAGGTGTGAGGCACAGAAGGAAAGGCTTCCCATAGCTCTCCACACCATCCTGTTTCTGTTTGCACTGGGAGAGCTTAGCCTGGCACTGTTCAACGCTGTGGGCCTGGAGCACCAAGGAGGAAGCTTTTCAATGTCCCATCCACCAAAAGCCACTTCTGCAGCCATCGGAAGCTGAGATCAAAATCATAGAATCGTCTAGGTTGGAAGAGACCCTTGGGATCATCGAGTCCAACCATCTATCATCGAGTCCAACCATCTAAATCAGACCCAAATTCCCCAAAGTTCCAAGTGGTTGAGCTTTTCCATACGTACATTTATAGGATTAAATCTTGAACATAAACTAGATCCTTCTCCCCGCTCCCCTTCTCCTCTCTGTGACCAAAGGTTTTAGTAATAGTTCCCTGCATTCCCCTAAGAAACGAGGGGAGTGGGATGCTTCCAAAACCAAACCCCCCTATTTTCTGGCATATCAAAAGAGCAGCGAGTAATCAAGCAGCGCACATGACAAAGTACCCCAAATTCACACAGCAAGACAAGGTGCAACTTTAAGCACCAGTACTAATTACGAGACGAGCATGCAAAAGGTAATCGCTTATAAAACTGACTATAAATCACTGAAATGCAATGTTTTTGCAATAGGAAATACATGTACTATCACATCCACATGCAAAAGAAACACATGGAAGTCTTCTCGGTGATTTTTAGCAGTTTTATCTAGACGAATTTTAAAGATTTATAGCTCATTTTTAAGTCACATTAACCCAGCCCTTTTAATATACACTGAAATGTATGATCCTTGCAGCAGAAAGATTCAGGACATTACTCTGAGAACAGTGAAATCCCAGAATGCAGGAACCTGCAGTGAACAAGAAGGTAATTTTAACTCCCAAGACTTCACTCTTACAAGTCCGTTACGTATTAAAAAACACGATAACGCTTTTCAAAAATATCAGCCTACGGTTATAAAACTCTCCCCATCCCCTTTTCTCCCTTGCACCATTAATTAAGTCTCCACGCTGCTTCCAAGCAGCAGCAGCCTAATGGGCTCTGAATATTTGCTCGCAAATAAACCGTTCAAAACACACAGACTCGCTGTGAATTGCTCTTTGAACACAAGCCTCTTAAATAATCCCTTTTATTTTTATTTATTTTTGAAAATATCAGATTCTAATCCTCTCTAACCAATGCACACTACCAGTAATAAAAAAAAAAAAAATAAATGCATAGCTCTTTGAATTATTTTTTTTTTCTTTTTTGCCATTTTTGGGATGAAGACACGTACAACTATGCAGGCTTTCCCACATGAAAAGTGCTCACAACCGCAAAAGAGAGCGTGAAACTGGTTTTCATCAGCAGATCTTAAAGTACTTTTACAAAGCACTATTCTCTCACAGATGGGGAACCTGAGACTCTGGAAGATAAAGTAACTCGCCTAAAGTCACCCAACGAGGTACTTCCAAGTTGGGTTTCTGCTGTGCTAGTCGTTTGCTCTTGTCTTGTGACTTGGACTCTCTCGAATTAATCCACGATGTGTTAGAGCTTCCAGAATGATTTGATGGCACCAGATGACAAGTTTTCTTTGACAGGAGTGATACACACCCTCAAAAATCACACCTTGGGGAGCTGAGAGGGGAGGAGAGAGGCCAACATGGGGCTAAGGGGACATGCATAAGAGTGTGATGACTACACAAGCCTGGAACCCTCTGTCCTGGTGACTTTCCCTCCCAACAGGGTGTAAAAATCAAGTGCTAAGGAAAGAAGTGGAGGAGAAGTGTTTGCTTCACTGGCCTGATCCTACGGTGTGAAAACCATTAATCTGCCACGTTGAGTTTTAAATCGCGTGTCTTGCACAATAAAGCATCAGCCCAACATTGTTGGGGGTGCTCGGGGTCTCTGTCTGGAAAACCTGTATTAGATTTCTGGACAAAGCAGGTATTTAATGTAAAACAAATACCACAGTATGTCCATTCACTCTGAGCTATGGTGCCACCCTGCAGAGATTCCTCTACAGCAGAGTTTGGGGTGTTTGGCAGCTAAAAAAAAGCCATAACTTAATTTTTTGTATAATTTAGTGTCACGTAGTTGCACTAGCAATAAAATACCTGGACTGTGTATGTAGACATGAATGTTTTTATCACAACCCATACAAAATATTATTTTTGTATAATTTAGTGTCACGTAGTTGCACTAGCAATAAAATACCTGGACTGTGTATCTAGACATGAACGTTTTTATCACATCCCATGCAAAATATTCTGAATTTCTGTACCTGTAGGAATCATCCTATATTTTGTTGCTAAACTAACAGCTTCCTACTGCAAAGGAAATGCGTTTGGATGCGTATCTTTTACACCTTCACATGCAAACCTTAACTTCCACTTTAATGGTAAACTGTGATTTCCGGCAGCTGAAGATTAATACAAAAAAGTCATATTTTTATTTACTGGTAACAGAGCACTGCTTCTAGCAGTCTTCTAAAAATCTCCACTCATTCTGCCCGTAGTGCCATGCTTAGTTAAGATTCCCATGACACACCAACCCCGCAGCGCACGCAGAGCCTGCCGTGAATGAAGACCCATTTCCCCACAGAACTGTTCAAAATATAAACTCAGAGCTCAGTTTGCCAATAGTCTGTTTTCTTCACGTTTTGATATTTGGAAAGAAAACAGATAGCTCACAATTAGTAAGACGTTCGTTGCAGAACGAAATAACCATCAGTGCCTTTAATCTGTTGTTCAGAAGTCTGCAGTAACTATATCTCTATAAATAAATCTCCGCTTGCTCTTTTATATTTGTACTAGTGGCAAGAAATTCTCCACTCTAACTTGATAACAAAGACTTTAGCACTAGGTTCTTGAGGTGCAAACCAACAAGGCAAGCTATTATTTCTTATTACTCACCCGTTTAAACAAAAGATGACAAAGTCAAAGACACTCAGATTTGCAACATCAAAGCAAACTCTCCTACTTGACAGATATTTAATAAAGTCTCACCAGTCATGCATGGGAAACATGAGGACTACAGTGCTGTAAACATTAGCTGGCATGCCTAATATTTCTTGGTGGTCTGAGTTCACAGTTTTATATTTCAAAGGCTATGAATGAAGACAGCTTTACAGTTGCACGTGTCTTCTTGCCTGAAAGAGCTCTTTAACAGCTCTGAAAGCAGTAACTTTAACTTTCTACCCACCTTGTCTTACCAGAGACCAAGGATGAACATGTAGAGTGGTATTTCGAATGGGAATAACCCAACATTTTCCAGCCTGGACATCACGCGTCACTCCAAGCTGCCTGATTTTTTTCATATCTATATCTTAGTGGGTTTTGCTCAGCTAAAGTACATATTCTAAATTACATGTCAGCTTGCAGCAATTTTTAATTTGCAGCAGTGAAATAGCCTGTGAAAATGAAAGGTTTTAAATAATTGTCCACTTTTCTTTACACAAACCAATTCCCACTATTCAGACGTTTTCAAACAAGGTCCCGGTGACAGGCTGGAGTGCAATACTTAAAAATTGCTATTTCGCCAAATGGAAACCTATTTTAACTAGATGTTAAGGAACGATCGCGTAAAACACAGAGCCTTCAGAGCATTTGCGTGTTCAACAGAATAATGGGCTACTCAAGACCTCCTTGAACACCTCAGCTGAAGGATAAATATTGAATCAACAGATTTGGGAACTGATTTGCTAGTACTTTATTCTTTGGAGGATGGGGAAGGCTTGACCCTATTCCCATTTAAGTTATGTATCCGATTCAAAGAAATTGGAGCAAAATTCTTAAAGCTTAATGAAGCCTCTTTTAAGCCTCTACCATCAAACTTGTAACTTTTGGGTGCCAAAACAAGGTAATGCTGTTGTGAAGGGCAGATGAGTATGAATTACGTGTACATTGCAGTGTAGAGGAGAGGTCTATGAGCTATGACCATGTCACCCACCCACAGCCAAGCCATAAGTCAGTTATTCACATCCCCTCTAATTACCACCTAACCAAACTGTACACCACAGCAGAGCATCACTTACCAAAAAACTCAACTGAGTACTGCAGAAACTTAATTTTGAGCCATTTTTCCTGGAGCTCCAGTGCTCCAGCAGCAGCAGCAGATGCTGTATGCACTCTTTTTGAGGAGTGTTGAACATCCAGAACACGAAGGGAAGTCAACAGCAGCTGCACGCACTCAGCACCTCTGAAAATAGCAGCCCCACAGACTTGAGGGCTTAGGTGTTAGGAGTTCAATTAGAGGAAAATTCAAACAGTTCCATTGTGAAGCTACTTTAAAAGCTGCTTAGACAAAAGATATTTAACTTCAACTATGCGTGGTTTTAAATTCCTACAGACTTAGAGGTAAACACTAGGTAGCATGTTTTGAAGTTACAAGCTTCCACAATTTCAATAATATAAACTATTAGTATGTTGCCTTGACATTTCTGCACAAGGCATGCATTTTCTTCCAAAAAGATGGTTTTAGGGTTCAGTCAACACACAACACTACTAACCACCCAAGTGACTAATTGAGAGAGAATTTCTGGTCCGTAACAAACAGTACACATCAGCCTCATATATAATTTCGCATAAAGAATGCATGCCAATTTATAGCATTTATGTGAAATTACAACGCTAGGGTTGTAAAAAGTCATCAGACTTGAGATGTGGCTGTTGCCTCGCTAAGTCATCTGCTGTTTGGATTAATGACTTGCTAATATTTCAATCAAGCGTAAGAGGTGATCGCATGTGACCTGCCAAAGAGCTTTCAGTGGCTCCAAAAACCCAGGGCAGCCAAGAGCCCAGCAAGAGAAGTATCCAAACTACGTTCTCCTAGAGGGAAAAAATTACATATGCTGGGAACACTGGACAGGTGTTGGGACTCAATTACTGCTCAGGCAATAAATAACCGCAGCCAGCCAGTGAACCAGATTTATAAGGGATGAGTTTTAGGATTTGAAAATGTAGAGGGTGTCTTTCCTGTCATCTCTATACTGATGAACTTCCGCAACGGTCTTCATTTGCTTAGGGTTGTGCAAAAAGTCTGATTTGCTTTTATGTTTGTCAAATCAGGCTAAGGTGAAGGCATTTTGGTCCTTCAAAACAGCTACTCTTGAAACAGGATCCTGAGAGCGCACTAGGAATGCTGAGCACCAGAACCTCCCTAAGGTACACAGCTCCTGGGCTGCACAGCCAGCCTGAGGAGTGAGTGGGAGAAATGTCTTGCAGTGATTTTCATCAGCCAACCGAGCAGCTTTCCAGAAATATTACTCACATGGGGCAAAGACCTTCTGCATCCCAAGCAATTTTGTGATATGTCACCTGATAAAAAGTATCACACATCACAGATTTCAGAGCAATCTTTTCAAATTTTTGTGAAATACTGGAGAATAAGGGAAGATACTTTTTCACAGAACCACAGAATGACATGGGGTTGGAAGGGACCTCTGGAGATCATCTACTCCAATCCCCTGCCAAAGCAGGTGCACCCAGAGCAGGTCCCACAGGAACGTGTCCAGGTGGGTTTTGAATTTCTCCAGAGAAGGAGACTCCACCACCTCTCTGGGCAGCCTCTGCCAGGGCTCAGCCACATGCAAGGAAAAGAAGTTCCTCCTCATGTTTAGATGGAACTTCCTGTGGTCAAGTTTGTGCCTGTTATCTCTTGTCCTGTCCCTGGGCACCACTGAAAAAAGACTGGCCCCATCCTCCTGACACCCACCCTTTCAGTATTTATAGGAGTTGATCAGATCCCCCCTCAGCCTTCTCTTCTCCAGACTAAAAGCCCCAAGTCCCTCAGCCTTTCCTCATCAGAGAGATGCTCCGGGCCCCTCATCGTCTTTGTAGCCCTCTGCTGCCCCCTCTCCAGCAGTTCCCTGTCCTTCTGGAACTGGGGAGCCTACAACCAGACACAGTTCCCTTGCATTTTGCTTTACACAATGACTATCTGAAGCTAATGAGAGCACTGACACATTGGAACCAACACCATGATGTGGACTGTAGGTAGCAAGACTAAACATCCATAGTCTACACTGTACGTTCAGTATCTCCACCTGTACACAAAATAGGTTTCCAGAGCCACACGAGAGACGATGCCGTTCCATACCAGTTTAATGCAGACAGATAAAGTGGAAAAAATGGATAGTGTGTCACCTCCACCTG
Source organism: Calidris pugnax (assembly GCF_001431845.1). NCBI lineage: Eukaryota > Metazoa > Chordata > Aves > Charadriiformes > Scolopacidae > Calidris > Calidris pugnax. The sequence goes on along the minus strand of NW_015090831.1, from coordinate 676,282 downwards.
TTTTCTGCATGCTGATCTCGGGTCATGGAGACCCAAGACACACAGGTACCCTGAGCAACATCTACTGTGTGGCTTAGGGCAGGATTCCAAAGTCCCCCACCAAGAAGAAAGCATTATGACAAAGATTTATTTTCCAGGCCTGAGCTGAACCAACTTTTATCAGCCTTATTCACCTGAAAAAGCACCAGGTCTACCTACTCATACAACTTTGGGCAGGTTGGGATGCAATAAGAATATTCAAGGTTCTAGCACAAGGCTCCATTGCCAACCAGTCAGTTCTGCAGAGTTTGTCTGCAAGGAGGTGAGAGCAAACCTCACAATCTGGGGTCAAAAAGCAGAAGAAAACAGCTTCAAGGCAAGGCACAGCGAGGGTGGCTCAGCCTCCCACCGCTCAATCCCATCTCCTGCATTAGACCTTCCTCCGCCGCCAGAAAGTGGCAGCTCAGGGTGGAAAAGCTGCAGCCGTCGGCACACGAATTTGTGCAGTACTTTTTAACTCAGCTTTCAGGGAGAAAAACTGAAGTGGGAGTAGCAGTAGTTTCACACATACAAAAAGAAGGCCTATTTAAGAAAAAAAATAAAAAAAAAAAAAAAGAGAAAAGGCTAAAGAACCAGGAAGTGGAGGAGTAAATGACAGTGGTAGAGAGATGTCTCCTTCCATTTAGACAAGCAGACATACTCTTGCAATTTAATGGATTATAAGGACTCAAGGATATTTACTGTCTAGCCACGTAAGTACATTCCAGCCCTTGATTTGCTTTTAGCATTGAAACCAGTCGTATATTACATCAATGTGATTCTTGTTTGTTGAAATAAGTGAATAATTTGGGGAGTATATTCAATTCACTGTTTTTACATTCCCTTGTTTCGTCTGTTCTCAATTTCCACAATCTGCTGTTTGGAAAACTACAGCTGGAAGCACATGGCCAGTCAGAGAGATCGGTCAAGATCTCTGTCATCTTAACTGATTTCCCCAACTACAAGTTAAATTAATAACATGCAGGCTAAGCTGTTACAAACATGACATACATCACTTTTCAGGGTTTGTTATGCGGAGTTCAAGCAATTTGAGGACACAATTCTGTTCAGCCAATGTAATGGCTCGTTGCTGCCAAAAGGTGTTACTTCATCCCCCTCATCCTCATGCACAGCCTCCCCATCCCAGTCCTCGCACTGGTGCTTGCCTGTCAGTACTGGTCTGCCTTCGAGATGAGCCAGTTGGGGGAACTAAACTGGCAAAAAAAAAAAAACCAACCATCCACGTGTTTTTTTGGTGGTGTTGATTTTCTGCTGCTTTAGAGCTCTCGGTTGGTTCCCTGAAAGGTCAAGAAGTCAGGACAGGGGAAATAAAAGCCCAAGTGTGGAGCCAGGGAAAAGAAGAAGGAGCAGATTGTTGTACCATAAAACCTCACCATCCGAGCACACTGGGTGATGGCTCCACTCTTGTTCCTCTCACATGAAAAAATTTAACAGTTCTGAAATAAGTGGAAATCTTGTTTCTATTGCTAAAGGCTGTAACTTCGGAAGCAACTATCGCCTGATGATCTGTGGAATAATTACTAAGGCCATTTTCCATGAAATCTCGTAAACCATCATTGGTTTTTCCTATTGTAGGGCTTAAAAATCAGCTAGTCAGAGATAACCAGTGAAAACAGAAACATCAGCCATCTAAATTCCCATAATATTGACTTGAAAGGAAATACAACAATGTTTACTCTATTGCTTTGGCGTGGGTTGGTTTGTTTGCAGTCAAACCGTAATTTATACTGGCTCCTCACATATTGATATGTTGAGGAAATAAACAGTAAATACTATTTCCAATCCATCTGTTTAACTTGTTAGAAAAAACAACAGTCAGAGGCTTTTCAGAATTGTATTTTTTCTGTAGAAAAAAAAACAACAAAACAAACCCCAAATTGGGAACTAGGCTTTTGTTACAGTTAAAGTCCTCTGTGTGTGTGCCTTTGGATGAAGCATCATTCCAGCCTGATTTCCCAACTCTCGCTCCAGCCCTGGTCCTGGCAGAGGTTTGTGGAGCGAGTGACAATCGTCTGGAGGAGCCCCACCACATCTGCGAGCCTGGCGAAGCTGCAGTCGCCTCTCCTCACTCTTTGTCTGACACACAACTATGCTTTTTAGAGAAAAAGTCACCCACCTAAGAAGGAGCTTCCTACGAACGGCGCCGTGAGGAGAATCGGGTGGGCTTCTTCATGGTTCACCTCCTCCTGTGGAGTGGGAGCCACTCAACGGGTGCGGAAGAAAGAAGATTTTTGCCTCGTAATCTTCAGTTCTTCACAGCCAGAAAAATGGAGGTACTTATTTAGTGTTTATTCTTGAAAACTCATCGAGTACTGAACAGCTTATAAACTGCCTATTGTACGTCCTATTGCCAGGCTGTAAGGGTTTACCCCAGTCAGAAATACTTCTGAAGAACGTAGGCTGGTTAACTCCATTCAACTCCAGGAGTCTCATTAGATGTACTTAATGAAAGGGAAGTAAAACAGCCTCACCGTGTCTTACACAGCCACATTTTTCTGGCTTTCAGCAACATTGTCTTATAGTATGGACTATAAAAAGGCCTATAACAAAGTTATATTTAAATATAAAGTCATCAGAGTGCATTTTTTAGCCATCTTGTCTAGCAGGTCATGGACACCAAAGGGGGGCTGCTTTGGCCTCTTGAGTCAATCCAGTCACTAAGCCAAAAGAAGGCTTAAAAAAATTCTTAAAGAATATTAAAAAGAAGAAATAAGAAAAACAACCTGCCTCAAGTGAATGCCAGAGCTGGTAGGAAGGAGCACCCGGGTACCAGTGGGAGAAGAGGAAAGGGTAGGACCCCCTCTTGGCCTCAGCTACCAAGCAGCCAAGGCAGTGGAGTCTGACTGCATCTGGTAGGATTCATGTTCTGCTGAAAGATGGGATAGTCTGGGGAAAACAAAAATCCCTTCTCTTCAGATTGTCATTTTCTGAGCCTAAGTAATTTACTGCCAATGAACTAGAGAGGGAATAAAAAAAAAAAAAAAAAAAAAAAAAAAAAAAAAAAAAAAAAAAAAAAAAAAAGGATTTGTTGACTCCCGTAAAACGAGATGCAACTAGCAGCTTTTAAGAGTTCAATTATGCTGCTTTCAAGATCTAGGCCAGTAAGCTAGTACCTCTTCTTAAATATTATAAATGTTGAGATGGATAGGGGTTTTACACTCAAACCCTGAGGTAAGTAATTTAAACCATCTGAACTGCAGAGCTGTTGCTGAGGCCAATAAAAATATTTCATATTTACTTTTTGCTTCTTTTTTCGCCAGTATCAAATACCATCATTGTTAAAGTTCAGATACTTGCTGTTTTTCAACACTCAGGGAAAAGATGCTTACCTAACTAGCCAGACCAGTACCTGAAACAGTTGTCAACAGCAGGAGTATTCTCAGCTGCAAGTTATGAGCTTTGGAACAGCAGGTTTCAGACACTCACCAGATTTCTAATACGATGAAATTTCTGAATGATTTTATTTTCCTTCTCTGATTTTGAGTGTTTTCCTACAACACCCACTCAGAAGAATCTTACAATGTATTTTAGGTGCATTCCAGATGAACTAAAACTATTGACAAATTCTGCATTTCTTTTTGTAGCCTGTCTTGGTCAACTGCAGATCTTTTTAAAAAAGGATTCAACTCGCTCTTGGTTTCTTTGTTTAATTTCCATTCCTCTAACAATGGATTTAAATACATAAACAGGCTACAGCTGTTTAGCCGTCTAAATTCTGACACCTCCTTCCTCCATGTGGGACTATAGTCTCTTTTTCTTTTTGTCTTTGACTTTTTGTAGACTGAAATCCAATACTTTTGTCTGCATCTGCTGCTAAAAGCCATTTCTCCCCAGCCACAGACCAGTCCCCTTGTGTCTCATTAAGCACATTTACATTTGGCTCTTAAAATCCTAAACAGAGCATTTCATGCCTAGCAATAGTGCACTGATGAAAGATGCGCTCTACTCATGGCTTCTGTAATGACACATGGTATTTGGAGAGATCTGGACTCCATTATTTGGAAGGACTCAAACAGAATCTTATTTTTTAAAAAAAGTGACTGCCCTGTTACAGACTGTTGTTTTAAAAAATAATCAGGACTTTTCTATAGTAGGCAACAATTAAATTTAATTAAAAGGTATATAAAGAGTAAATTTTTGCATTGTGGATTAATTCAGAGGGGTGGGTATTTTTGTGAAACTCCTCCTAGAGTCAACAAGGAAGGTTTATTTCCTCAAGAAAATATTGGCAACACTGAGAGCCCCAAGGTATGAAAGCCATTGGGTGCCATGAGCTTTCTCTGTCGCCCGATTCCACAGGGAATAGCAGGCATATTAGATCACCACAAGGTAATTAAATACAATTAATCCGCTCCGAACCAATCCCTTCCACAAGTGCCCACTGAAGCTTTTCAGGTGGCAGGAATGTCAGGAATTCACGGTTCTGGCACACAGCAGTAGGAAGTTATTCCAGACTGGCTCCTACAAGTCATATTGGCTTCGGTCCAAGGCTTCTATTGATCTTTCCTGTGGTAGCATAAAATAAACACAACGAAACACCAAAAAAAAAAAAACCCAACCCCAAACAAGAAGGAAGAAAGCACTCAGGAATGCAGCCCTGAATTACTCAGGATTTAAGACGAACAAATAGTATCTTGCATCATATTACGAGCCAACAAGTAGAACAACCTGTAGGCCACAGGTGCAACGTGCTCACCACGAGAAGGTACCTTTAATCTGTGCTTTTCCCAACTAACTGTATATTCTATGCAGCTCCTACATGTAGCTCCAAGAAAAATGAGCAGCTCTAGACTAATCTAAAGCTAATGAAGGAAGTCAGGTCTGTGCCCAGAGTGAATTGTCACATTTACCTTCACAAGAGCAGATGGGAAAGGCAGGCTTTTGGATGCTCCTGGAGAAGTTTACAGCCAACAACTCAAGGTCTGGTAGACCTTGAGCTATCAAAAGATGGCTTTCAAAGAATGGACAGCTATCATCATCTCCAGCTGACATAACTAAACAGTGCTCCGATTCCTTCATAAAACTTGCCAGCAGTGTCAATTTTAGCTGGATTATACCTCATGGCACATCACCCGCAGAAGATGTGGGATCAGCCATCCCAGTGATCAGAAAAGCACAATGGAGACGTCTCCACTCCAACACGGACAGTATTAGAATGGGCTCAAAGTCTTTTTCTGTACTTTGGAGGATATCATTAATCCAACAGAATTAGCATTGATTCAATTTCAAAGGCAGAATAAAATCAAGGAACTATTAAGAACATTAAGGTTGCATGGATAAAACCAGCAATCGAACAATTATTAAATATCATAGAAGCATAGAATGGTTTGGGTTGGAAGGGATCTTAAAGATCATTGAGTTCCAACCCCCTGCCCTGGGCAGGGACACCTCCCACCACACCACGTTGCTCCAAGCCCCCTCCAACCTGACCTTCAACCCCTCCAGGAATGGGGCAGCCACAGCTTCTCGGGGCAACCTGGGCCAGGCTCTCACCACCCTCACAGCAAAGAACTTCTTCCCCACATCTCAGCTCCATCTCCATCTCCTCTCTTTCAGGGTCAAACCCTTCCCCTCCCTCATCAAGAGTCCCTCCCCATCTCTCCTGTAGGCCCCTTTAGGTACAGACCCCATCTCTCCTGTAGGCCCCTTTAGGTATGGAAAAGCTGCTGTAAGTTCTCCCTGGAGCCTTCTCTTCTCCAGGCTGAACAACCCCAACTCTCATCCTGACATAGGCTGAACAACCTCAACTCTCTCAGCCTGACACGACGTATCATGTAAAAAAATGGGAGATCATTGAAAACCAGAGACCTTAAAGGAATATGATCTCAAGAAAATTTGGCAAAGGAGTACCAGCTAGCTCCATGGTGGTCGGTCCTTACAAGCCAACAGACATAGTGAGACCATTATACAAGTAGTAGCCTGAAGTACCCTCCTTCCATTCAGAGTCACAAGCCAGAAGAAGGCTCCGTTTAGCCCTTTGAAACATTCTTCTCCACCCACAGAAGCTGCGAACTTTCTCTGAGAAATTCTGCCTGTGGTACCACCAGCAAATTCCTCAGCTGGAAACAAAGGAGCATTGCTGTCATCCAGCAGTCGTGGGCTGAGGAACTTCCTGCCCCCAGCCAACAGAAGAACTCCCCCGTTAGTGCTGCAATCAGCATTTACCAACCTACTTCCCATTCTCTATTCTGTGGCCAAACTTGCCTCCAGCCAGAAGGAAAAACAGGCAGCCTTTTGCCTGCATTTCCCTTTACCAGCCTTACACATGCACACAGAAGATAAGAACTCAGAAAGAATAAATAATCAGACAAGGTCAAATGTAAGAGCCATCTGACCTCTTTTTCTTTTTAATCCTTATTCTGATTTCATTTGTGTTGTCCCCACTCACTATCATCTTTGCAGAATCCCTAGTATGAGGGCATTCTCTGAAATCATCCTCAAAAACCTTTGGTACCTCTTCTCCAGCCTTTTCTTCTGCAAGACAAGAGTTTGAAGGACCAACACCCTTGAGCTCTCAAGAATCTCCTGTTCAAAAAAATTCTCTAACCTTTATCACAGGCATCCATATAACTCTCAGTTAAAAGAAATGGGTCTCTCCCTGCTACTTAAAGAAATGAAAATACTGCAATATTCTATTTTGAGCTGGCTCTGCATAAACAAGCAGAAGGAAAGCTCTTCCTTCCTTCCCTGACCCAGACAGACCTCTAATTGCAATAGGTATTCAAGTCTGCGTTATACTTCCTGAGCAGAGTCTCCTAGCTGTGCCTAACTGATGTGAATAACAGGCTCTGCTAGATTATTTGAGTCCTTTTTCCTTCAAATGGCTTCATTTCTGAACTGCAAAATAGAAAGAAGCAAAAAAAAGCACTCCTAGGTATCACTTACAATAGAGCACTGAAGAGAAGTAATCTCAGAGCTCCGGCTGAGCTTCACTCAAACTCCCTCTTAAAACGTCTGTCTTCTTTTGATGCACACAGAAAGCTGAGAAACAAATTTTGATTGGCAAAAGGCGAAAAACTCAATAATCTTCTAAGTATTAAGTTGTGTTTTATCCTCATCGGTGCAAACATGACAAGTTCTAATACGGCACTAGAAAAATCCAGATTCAAGTAAATTCACTACTGCGGAGTCTTGAAAGTCCTCTTGCATCATCAGGAATATCACAAAGGATTTATAAACTTCCTCAGTCATTCCAGATTTTTCATTGTTCACAAAAGTGTCAAATATTCAGCCACTGGCAGGAATATTAAATGGATATAAGTTAATTATTTCAATTTAATATCCAATTATCCTGTGTATAGATAGGCGCTTCACGTTAGTAATAGAGTTTCTCCAAAACATTCAGAGGAAGAAAAACTAAAGCTACATGCCCAGGGTAGGACTAAATACCCTAATGACTTTTCATGCATTTCTGAATGTTAATTTTGTTTGAAATATTTAGATGATTTCCTCATACCTATGAATAAATAATCCCATGCCTATGTGTATATTATTTGTAGGCCCAGGAAAAAAAAACCCACAGTGATGAATCTTAATTCTTTTCTGCATCATCCAGAAAGTTACTTAAATTTTCACTTCAGAGACATTCAGAACAAAAACAAGCAAAAAGCTTCTTACAGCAAGAAGTCACTGTGAACCATGGTAAAAGTGCAAGAAAAAATAGGAAACCACGTGGTCTCGATACTATACAAAAATGAGTGAAAGGGAACAGGAAAAGCCTCTCATACCATTCACGATGATCAATAAAGGATTAGAAATATCACACAATTTAAGAAACCATTAGGTAGTGTATATAACAGTGTGGCTTTGATCAAAGCCAAACATTGAAAATGAGAAGTCCAGTTTTCAAAGCCCTGCAAGATAAAACACTCAGGAAAACACTGATAAACTGGATGCAGACTTTTGCTTATTCAAAATAATTTGCAAGTGCCATCTGTCCTATATATAGGATGCACCAGAAAAGAGCTTTATGTTCTTTCAGCTTTGCCAAAAAGGTGTGTGAATGCAAGTTCCCCTGCTATTTCCTTTCTCTGTTTCCCTTTTTTTTTTTCCTCAAGTTCATGCTTCGGGTTCTCTGGAGCTTCTTTGCCAAGTACCCTGCCTTGGTAAGAGGTTAAATGGCAAAAGAACATCTCCTCCTGCATCTACATCCTCATTTAAAAAAAATAATAATAATTAGCAATAGCATATATGCAAAGTCATATATGACTGCACATAAATGTAGTCAGGGCCCCTGTAGTCTGATGCACGTGTCTGTTAGGTGAGATTAATCTTTTTTTTCTCCCTCAAATGACATATTTCAGAAATAGATGGCTCTATTCAACTGGCCAGGAAGTCAGCCTTCTGTTAACAGCCTGTGCTCTGCTAATACATCCTCAAAAACTGTTCTCCCAAATAATAAAATTACTTAGCAACTCATAGCGATCCTTCACCTGATGAGGTTCTACTAAAATCAGTGGGGCCCTTCTACAAATTTTGATGGGCATCAGGGATGTCAACTCACATCTCAGCTTCATCACGTTGGTCATGTAGCAACACACGCGAGGCAGAGGGAAGAACCACTCCCAGTACAGCATGTATAAAAACAGGACAGAAAACAAAAAAATATAGAGATTCTGAGGGACAGATTAAATTTAGAGCAAGAGCCACGCAAAGAAGAAAAAACTGTAATGGTTGGAACTCTGATGTCTCTGATTAATACCTCTCGTGCTGACCATTACTGCCTTACTCTTTCTGGGAGGAGAAGAACGGCTGACAATATTTACATAAGGCTCTTCCCAAGGGTGAGGGGGAGTAGGAGAGAAGTGCCAAATGTTGATTTACTTGGGGGGTGGAAGAGGCAGCCCTAACACCATCACTAATTTTATTAACATCACCTCGTGCTTCATGTGTCACGGGTTGCAGTCCCAAGGTCCCACCACCTTTCAGATATTGCAGTGTGGGCTATGGCATCTGTTAAAAAATGTCATCAGCATGCAGCAGAGAGTGGCTTAAAAAGTAAAAGTAAGACTATCATCAAGAATAACATGTTACTACTGTTTTCAGCCCAGGAAGCCAGGTCATTTTGGGTTCCCATAAATAGAAAGTGGCAAGCCAGTAAAAAAAGAAGAGTCAGATTCTTGTTGCACAATTTTTCTCCTCCTGTTTTTGATTTCACGCCAATGTAACCAAAAGATTGACCTACAAGAGCTCAGATTTCCTTCCTGTTTCTTCCCTCCCCTCTCCAAGTTTCAAGCTAATCACTTTGTTATCTGGAAGCCCCGCTATAGTTCTCTTCAACAAAGTTAAACACGCTGTGGAGTGAATCAGCAGCTGAAGTATGAGCTAACCCCATCCAAACACCATCAAAGGTTATATCAACACAGGGATGGCTTTTTAGCAGGGTTTCTTAAGAAAACAAGACTTATGTAAATAAATTAGCTACCAGTCTGCCTATGACCCCGTTCTCCCACTCCACCAATAATTTTTGAAGCGTTGGCCAATTTTGACCATATTTAATGAAAGAAGGAAAATCTCAGTGCCATGATGGGGGGTTGGAAAGGAAATCAGAGATACCCAAACCAGTGCTCCTGTAGGCATCAGGCTCAAGCATGGGATGCCAAGATTCCTAAATCTCATCTGTAATCAGTTCTTAATCCACTTGTTTCAGAGAAAGTGACAAGGTTAAACTTGTCCTGAGAAGGACCAAAAGCATTCAGGTCCTTGTTTCATGATGGAGCCATGACCAAGAGGTGAGAGGCCACAAGGAACAACTTCTGCTCAAGTCTCAGGACTAAAACCTGTGCTTTTTTCCTTTGCTGTCACAAGGCAAGACCAGGAGACTCACATGTAAGTCTTTGGCTCTAGAGGATTGTATCTGGCATTGTACTTCATTCAACTCAAGCTCCACAACACCTTGCACCAGAGCATTTACCACTAATGGGACACTTACCCTCAAGCACCTGGTAGCTCACATTAAGGTTCTTGACCAAGTTGGAGACAAATTTGACCAAGTTTGGACAAAATCAAGGCAAGCAGCCACCCACACTGGTACAAGCAAACCCTGTAGCCTTCAGCTTGGGAGAGCTCATTCTACCCTGACCCCATAAAGACAATTTCTCATTTAGTTCTTGACAAAACAAGGTTCCCTCTTTGAATCTTTTACAATCAATATGATCTCTCTCCTCCCCTGTAATCACACCCAACTCTCTAACAGTAAAAGAGCCCATCTTCTCAGCTTCCCCGGGCAGCAAAGTGCTGCCTTTTGACTTCTCTCTGCAGAGTGGAAAGATATTATATTATTAACTGCTAATGGCAAGCCCTCGCTGCATATTAATAAGCCAGCCAATGAACAGCACGTACTTTATTATTCAGATTACAGCTAGCACAACAAGCTGAGGTGGTAGACAAGTACTGAAAAAAATTTTAAAAAAGCTAAAAGGTATCAAAAAACGTACATATGCTCCAAGTTGCTGAAAAACATGTTATACCCAGGGAGATATTTTTAGGCTTCCATAAGCCGACAGGTGCCTGCATTATGCTAGAAGTCTTTAATCTATAAAATTGGATTTACAGCCAGTTCTTCAAGAAGAATGAATGCACCCAACAGCCACAAAGCCCTACATGCTCTGTACGTTGAACTAGCACAAATTTGTAGGACTCAGAACTGTAAAGAAGTGTACACATCCTCTTTCTAAGTTTTCTTCAAGTTTTAATGGCCACAAAATAGAAGCGGGGGTTGTTTTGATTTTTTTTTATTATTGTTTGGGTTGAGCTTTCACTTAATCAAAGCTTTAACACTATGTAACTTTTTCCTTGGAGACCTGGCCTGTGATCAGCATATTTAAATAGCAAACAGTTTATGGTTAACTTAACAGAATCCAACAGCTAATGACTCAAACATGGGTTTAGAGCAAACCACGACCGATGGCTTCCGTACAGTACATCTGTTTTGACTGTAAAAAGCAAAAACTCACCAGCTGTGAGGGTTTTTCCTCTGGTTTCTGAACAGAGCAGATTATTTCACCGCAAAAGCTGTCAGGTCTTTGTCTGATGAGCAGAACTCCTTTCTTGGTCAGATCTCTTCACCTGTTAACAGAGAGCATTTGGAAGCTTTTACTTATTACAGATCGTATATATGTATTAAATCACTGTAAATCATTGTTAAGTTGATACAAACCTGAATACTCAATTATTGTATCAGGATGACCCCCAAAACCACCTCTGGAATTCAAAACTAGGTGTTTCACTACCAGTTTCCCATGTAATCCAAACTACCCAGGATCCTTTATCACGTGGAGTTCTGTATATCCTCCTTAAGACTCTAAAATAGCAAACCAAGGACTTTGCAACAGTGTGATAACCTCATTTACTGCCTAGTTATGTATTTCTAAGTCTTTTAAAGCTGAAAGAACAAATTTTCTACTAGGTCCTGTAAAACAAGAGTTACTACAAGGAATTTTGAACACCATTGTATCAGTTATAAAACTAAGTGATTCTCATATGACAAAATGCTTCTTTTCACGTGGTGCCAGCAATTCAAATGATATTTATTTAAGCACTACCAAGGAGTGTCTCTTCCATTTCAACTGAATTAATGACCTTTCAACTCTAACACACATGAAACTTGTAAACTCTACAAGAAAACACCCAATTGCCTTCCCTCTCCCAACAACTGGGTGGAAACACCTGGGCAGACACTGAAAGGGCATTTTGTCTGATCTCTGGCTGCCCATGACATAAAAAAAAAAGGTGATCACTGATGATTTTGTGCTTCTGAAAGCATCCTGCATTAACTAGTTTTACTGTTTTCCTTGGATCGGCATATTCTGTGATTCTTATTTCTCTAAGTACTACTATCTTAGTCCTTCAGCAATTTCATTTAAGTCAATTACATTCTTATGGACCAGGAAGTTATTGGAAGTGAGAAAATAACTACATTTAAAGGAGGGTATGAGTAATGTTTTTTTTAATACCTTCAACAATGTAACTTGATTTCCCATTAATAACATCTAGTTTTAAGGTCTTACTGTTAACTCCACTTCCAACCAGGGAAGCTGAGTCACTGAGAAGGTGAATGAATAGCTTGCCCAGATAA
>NW_015090831.1:549299-663720 GCF_001431845.1 Calidris pugnax | reverse complement strand
AGAAAAAAAAAAAAAAAAACACAGTGATGATTCTTAATTCTTTTCTGCATCATCCAGAAAGTTACTTAAATTTTCACTTCAGAGACATTCAGAACAAAAACAAGCAAAAAGCTTCTTACAGCAAGAAGTCACTGTGAACCATGGTAAAAGTGCAAGAAAAAATAGGAAACCACATGGTCTCGATACTATACAAAAATGAGTGAAAGGGAGCAGGAAAAGCCTCTCATACCATTCACAATGATCAATAAAGGATTAGAAATATCACACAATTTAAGAAACCATTAGGTAGTGTATATAACAGTGTGGCTTTGATCAAAGCCAAACATTGAAAATGAGAAGTCCAGTTTTCAAAGCCCTGCAAGATAAAACACTCAGGAAAACACTGATAAACTGGATGCAGACTTTTGCTTATTCAAAATAATTTGCAAGTGCCATCTGTCCTATATATAGGATGCATCAGAAAAGAGCTTTATGTTCTTTCAGCTTTGCCAAAAAGGTGTGTGAATGTGACTTCTCCTGCTATTCCCTTTCTCTGTCTCCCTTTTTTTTTTTCCTCAAGTTCATGCTTCGGGTTCTCTGGAGCTTCTTTGCCAAGTACCCTGCCTTGGTAAGAGGTTAAATGGCAAAAGAACATCTCCTCCTGCATCTACATCCTCATTTAAAAAAAATAATAATAATTAGCAATAGCATATATGCAAAGTCATATATGACTGCACATAAATGTAGTCAGGGCCCCTGTAGTCTGATGCACGTGTCTGTTAGGTGAGATTAATCTTTTTTTTCTCCCTCAAATGACATATTTCAGAAATAGATGGCTCTATTCAACTGGCCAGGAAGTCAGCCTTCTGTTAACAGCCTGTGCTCTGCTAATACATCCTCAAAAACTGTTCTCCCAAATAATAAAATTACTTAGCAACTCATAGCAATCCTTCACCTGATGAGGTTCTACTGAAATCAGTGGGGCCCTTCTATGAATTTTAATGGGCATCAGGGATGTCAACTCACATCTCACCTTCATCACGTTGGTCATGTAGCAACACAAGCGAGGCAGAGGGAAGAACCACTTCCAGTACAGCATGTATAAAAACAGGACAGAAAACAAAAAAAATATAGAGATTCTGAGGGACAAATTAAATTTAGAGCAAGAGCCAAGCAAAGGAGAAAAACTGTAATGGTTGGAACTCTGATGTCTCTGATTAATACCTCTCGTGCTGACCATTACTGCCTTACTCTTTCTGGGAGGAGAAGAACGGCTGACAATATTTACATAAGGCTCTTCCCAAGGGTGAGGGGGAGTAGGAGAGAAGTGCCAAATGTTGATTTACTTGGGGGGTGGAAGAGGCAGCCCTAACACCATCACTAATTTTATTAACATCACCTCATGCTTCATGTGTCACGGGTTGCAGTCCCAAGGTCCCACCACCTTTCAGATATTGCAGTGTGGGCTATGGCATCTGTTAAAAAATGTCATCAGCATGCAGCAGAGAGTGGCTTAAAAAGTAAAAGTAAGACTATCATCAAGAATAACATGTTACTACTGTTTTCAGCCCAGGAAGCCAGGTCATTTTGGGTTCCCATAAATAGAAAGTGGCAAGCCAGTAAAAAAAGAAGAGTCAGATTCTTGTTGCACAATTTTTCTCCTCCTGTTTTTGATTTCACGCCAATGTAACCAAAAGATTGACCTACAAGAGCTCAGATTTCCTTCCTGTTTCTTCCCTCCCCTCTCCAAGTTTCAAGCTAATCACTTTGTTATCTGGAAGCCCCGCTATAGTTCTCTTCAACAAAGTTAAACACGCTGTGGAGTGAATCAGCAGCTGAAGTATGAGCTAACCCCATCCAAACACCATCAAAGGTTATATCAACACAGGGATGGCTTTTTAGCAGGGTTTCTTAAGAAAACAAGGCTTATGTAAATAAATTAGCTACCAGTCTGCCTATGACCCCGTTTCTCCCACTCCACCAATATTTTTTGAAGCGTTGGCCAATTTTGACCGTGTTTAATGAAAGAAGAGAATTAGCTACCAGTCTGCCTATGACCCCGTTCTCCCACTCCACCAATAATTTTTGAAGCGTTGGCCAATTTTGACCATATTTAATGAAAGAAGGAAAATCTCAGTGCCATGATGGGGGGTTGGAAAGGAAATCAGAGATACCCAAACCAGTGCTCCTGTAAGCATCAGGCTCAAGCATGGGATACCAAGATTCCTAAATCTCATCTGTAATCAGTTCTTAATCCACTTGTTTCAGAGAAAGTGACAAGGTTAAACTTGTCCTGAGAAGGACCAAAAGCACTCAGGTCCTTGTTTCATGATAGAGCCATGACCAAGAGGTGAGAGGCCACGAGGAACAACTTCTGCTCAAGTCTCAGGACTAAAACCTGTGCTTTTTTCCTTTGCTGTCACAAGGCAAGACCAGGAGACTCACATGCAAGTCTTTGGCTCTAGAGGATTGTATCTGGCATTGTACTTCATTCAACTCAAGCTCCACAACACCTCGCACCAGAGCATTTACCATTAATGGGACCCTTACCCTCAAGCACCTGGTAGCCCACATTAAGATTCTTGACCAAGTTGGAGACAAATTTGACCAAGTTTGGACAAAATCAAGGCAAGCAGCCACCCACACTGGTACAAGCAAACCCTGTAGCCTTCAGCTTGGGAGAGCTCATTCTACCCTGACCCCATAAAGACAATTTCTCATTTAGTTCTTGACAAAACAAGGTTCCCTCTTTGAATCTTTTACAATCAATATGATCTCTCTCCTCCCCTGTAATCACACCCAACTCTCTAACAGTAAAAGAGCCCATCTTCTCAGCTTCCCCGGGCAGCAAAGTGCTGCCTTTTGACTTCTCTCTGCAGAGTGGAAAGATATTATATTATTAACTGCTAATGGCAAGCCCTCGCTGCATATTAATAAGCCAGCCAATGAACAGCACGTACTTTATTATTCAGATTACAGCTAGCACAACAAGCTGAGGTGGTAGACAAGTACTGAAAAAAATTTTAAAAAAGCTAAAAGGTATCAAAAAACGTACATATGCTCCAAGTTGCTGAAAAACATGTTATACCCAGGGAGATATTTTTAGGCTTCCATAAGCCGACAGGTGCCTGCATTATGCTAGAAGTCTTTAATCTATAAAATTGGATTTACAGCCAGTTCTTCAAGAAGAATGAATGCACCCAACAGCCACAAAGCCCTACATGCTCTGTACGTTGAACTAGCACAAATTTGTAGGACTCAGAACTGTAAAGAAGTGTACACATCCTCTTTCTAAGTTTTCTTCAAGTTTTAATGGCCACAAAATAGAAGCGGGGGTTGTTTTGATTTTTTTTTATTATTGTTTGGGTTGAGCTTTCACTTAATCAAAGCTTTAACACTATGTAACTTTTTCCTTGGAGACCTGGCCTGTGATCAGCATATTTAAATAGCAAACAGTTTATGGTTAACTTAACAGAATCCAACAGCTAATGACTCAAACATGGGTTTAGAGCAAACCACGACCGATGGCTTCCGTACAGTACATCTGTTTTGACTGTAAAAAGCAAAAACTCACCAGCAGTGAGGGTTTTTCCTCTGGTTTCTGAACAAAGCAGATTATTTCACCGCAAAAGCTGTCAGGTCTTTGTCTCATGAGCAGAATCCCTTTCTTGGTCAGATCTCTTCACCTGTTAACAGAGAGCATTTGGAAGCTTTTACTTATTACAGATCGTATATATGTATTAAATCACTGTAAATCATTGTTAAATTCATACAAACCTGAATACTCAATTATTATATCAGGATGACCCCCAAAACCATCTCTGGAATTCAAAACTAGGTGTTTCACTACCAGTTTCCCATGTAATCCAAACTACCCAGGATCCTTTATCACGTGGAATTCTGCATATCCTCCTTAAGAATCTAAAATAGCAAACCAATGACTTTGCAACAGTGTGATAACCTCATTTACTGCCTAGTTATGTATTTCTAAGTCTTTTAAAGCTGAAAGAACAAATTTTCTACTAGGTCCTGTAAAACAAGAGTTACTACAAGGAATTTTGAACACCATTGTATCAGTTATAAAACTAAGTGATTCTCATATGACAAAATGCTTCTTTTCACGTGGTGCCAGCAATTCAAATGATATTTATTTAAGCACTACCAAGGAGTGTCTCTTCCATTTCAACTGAATTAATGACCTTTCAACTCTAACACACATGAAACTTGTAAACTCTAGAAGAAAACACCCAATTGCCTTCCCTCTCCCAACAACTGGGTGGAAACACCTGGGCAGACACTGAAAGGGCATTTTGTCTGATCTCTGGCTGCCCATGACATAAAAAAAAAAGGTGATCACTGATGATTTTGTGCTTCTGAAAGCATCCTGCATTAACTAGTTTTACTGTTTTCCTTGGATCGGCATATTCTGTGATTCTTATTTCTCTAAGCACTACTGTCTTAGTCCTTCAGCAATTTCATTTAAGTCAATTACATTCTTATGGACCAGGAAGTTATTGGAAGTGAGAAAATAACTACATTTAAAGGAGGGTATGAGTAATGTTGTTTTTTTTTTTAATACCTTCAACAATGTAACTTGATTTCCCATTAATAACATCTAGTTTTAAGGTCTTACTGTTAACTCCACTTCCAACCAGGGAAGCTGAGTCACTGAGAAGGTGAATGAATAGCTTGCCCAGATAAATTCAGCTAATTAAATTCCCAGCCTAGGTACCGGCCACTAGATTAGCCTGCCCTTCCATTGCTTCTCTAGGAAGATTCTATCACTATTATTGATTGTTATTTATTTCTACATGTCCATACTACACAAATGACAATGGTGAATGAAGAAGAAATCATGAATTCTATAATAAAGACTTTGCAAACTTCTCAATGGAAGATATGTCTCCTGCCTGGCCTTATTATCCCTGAACTAGAATGATAGTAGATTTAGCAATCCAAACAAACGAACAAAAAAAATTTATGTTTAGAGTTATTTTAGCAAAAACATTAATCCTCTTTTTTGCCCTTTAGGAACTGGTTATTTGTTTTCCTTGAGCAACTGAGCAATAAATATAAATTGTGCAATTCTAGGAAATGGAAAGAAAACTTTACTTTGGTTTTAGTAGGGTACAGGAGTTATCATAAAAGCAAATCACTATGACAGATCAGTTCCTTATTCCACAAATACAGAATGAAAGGGATGCATCCTTCACCAGATTCATTTGAAGACTAAAAAGGGGAAAAAAAACACAGAGAAGAAAATATGCAGTCAAACAGCTCACAAATCTCTGGGGCAGAAATAGAGATTCCAGATAGAGCAAGTGAGAATCAACACACAAATAACGTGTGTCCAGCACACTCAGAATGTCTGTCTGAAAATTCTAAAGGACAACTAATGGCAAATGACTGAGGAATCTCTGAAATCAAAGAAGTCTCCTGCCTGCATGAATCCTTCCAGGAACAGGAGACAGTGTTCCCAAATGCTAGAAGACAGCACTCAATCTGGTGTCGGAGGTCAGCCTCTGAGGAGGAGTAAATCACTGAAGAAGATGGTGATGTCAGCTCCAAACATGAGATGGAAAAGATCCAGGAAACTTGTTAGTTCTGCAACCATTCAAGAACCAATATTTAACTCAGGAATTAACAAGGAGACCAACTGGGAACTGGCAAGGGATGTCTGTAGAGAAGCAAAGCAGGAATTGTAGAAGAAATGCAGGTCAGAGTCTCCCAGGGACAAGTCCTGTTCTGCTCGTTCCTCCAGCCCTTGCACCCAGCCCGAAGAATTTGCATCACTCAGGCATCTCTGTTTTCTATCAACTTGACCCGGACTGGAAGCATCATCTATGCTACCTTACATGGTGGCTGGGATGCCTTGGAAATGGCAAACTCCTGCCTGATGGGGAACAAAAATAACTTCAATGAAATTCCTGCTCCTTGAAATCAAAAAGTAACCCTTTTTTGAACCCAGGGTCTGATGATACTCTTCTCACATCAGTCTAAGGCTGGAAGAACTGGTTTGATACGTCCACTAATTTCCACCTTCTGCTCTCGGAACTTTTTCTGCCCACACAAGCAAGGCTGAAAAACCCTCCTGTGAGCAGATAACGGCTGATACAATAGTTTGTAAAACCACAATTCAAGCATCTTTCAGACAACGAAATCTTTTGCTGCCTGAGCCTCCTTTTCTCTCTCATGCAATATTTTCGTAGCTGTCATTAAATTTTTTTCTGGAATTTCTTCATCAACCACCACACGTCCCTTTTTTGCTTCGAATGTTTAGGTATTTATTAAATATTTCTCCCTTTTCTACAGTTTAAAGTGAAATAAAGCAGCAACAAAAGCAGCTCTAGGCTCTGCCCACCCGCAGGCTCTGACATTTTAGAGCCCACAAGCCTGGGGACCTGGCTGGCCCTGGATGCAGAGCAGGAACCATCCCGGGGGGTTTGGGGAGAATGAGCTTAGGGAAACGCATTATAATTCAAAGGATGAAGAGAGAGAGACTCGAGCCCCGATTTAAGGAGCTAAGATAGAGAAGAGGAAGGAAGCACACTGGTGTGGGAAGCTGGAGCGCACGGTCTGGGACATCCAGAACTGCTGCTGCTGCCACCACAAGCCATAAAACCTGGGAAATCATAACGTGCCACTCATCCCTCCGACTTTCCCTACAAATGTTCTCATCTGGTATTCACCACCATTTACTTCCTCTTTCCTAGGCTTTAGTCAGTGCGTTGTTTGTTCTCCTGCCAATTATTTTCATATTTTTCTGAAGTGGGTTACTTCTTGACCAAATTTTGTGATGTCTCTGGAGCCACAAGTTTTTGATATCCCAGATGACATTTGCAGATAATTCCCAGTTTCCAATAGTATTCCCCACACTGAGCCGCGTTCCCAAATGCATTCTGCAACACTATGCATCAGGACAACCTTGGAAAATTATTCCTATTGATGTGGTGTATATATACATGTGCAAGCACAGGGGTGCATGTGCACATACATTTGAGTGCATAAACCATAGATAAATAACTGGAGCCACCTCCTATTTACAGAAGAAGGTAAGTGCAACCAGATTGTGATTAGCACATAAGGATACATTAAAAAGTACTCTGTTTGAGAGCGACAAAGCAGAATTCTTCTTTGGTCATCCTCCCACTCTGCTCTGGTGAGTACTCCATTTGGAGCACTGGGTCCAGTTCTGGGCTCTTCAGTTCAAGAAGGACAGGGAACTGCTGGAGAAGGTGCAGCAAAGGGCTACAGAGGTGATGAGGGGCCTGGAGCATCTCCCTTACGAGGAAAGGCTGAGGGACTTGGGTCTGTTTAGTCTGGAGAAGAGAAGACTGAGGGGGGATCTGATCAACACCTATAAATACTTCAAGGGTGGGTGTCAGGAGGATGGGGCCAGGCTTTTTCCAGTGATGCCCAGGGACAGGACAAGAGGAAACAGGCACAAACTTGAACATAAGAAGTTCCATCTAAACCTGAGGAGGAACTTCTTCACTTGTGAGGCAGGCAGAGCCCTGGCAGAGGCTGCCCAGAGAGGTGGTGGAGTCTCCTTCTCTGGAGACATTCAAACCCACCTGGACACGTTCCTGTGGGACCTGCTCTGGGTGGACCTGCTCTGGCAGGGGGTTGGAGGAGATGATCTCCAGAGGTCCCTTCCAATCCCATAGCATTCTGTGATTCTGTGATTTATCCCTGAGAAATAGATTAGTCTATGCAATAACACAAGCTTGCTGTGCTAAGAAAAAAACATTTATATTTTTAGATGACTGGGCTTCCATAGTTCATTACCTACATGCAACAATTTTCTAACCATAAAATCTTTTCAGAGTTATAAAAAAAAAAAAGCATATTCATGAAGGTCCCTAAGAAAACTGGCCCAGAATTCACCCAACAGTGAAGACCAATGTTAAATTTGAGGAGATAAAAGGACCTGGTAACAAGTTCTATTATGCTCAAGAGAAAACTGAATATAAAACTCATGTCTTAGCAATTTAAGTGAAAGTGTTGCCCTTCTGCATGGCTGAAAGCTTCACACTGTGCTGAGAATAAACTTGCAGACAGCAATGACAGCTGTGGGAATGATGCCACATATTAAAATGTTTAAACTTTTCTCACAGATGACAACAGGAGTAGTCACCCAACAGAGCATCGCTCTGCTCAGGTACAGGTCAGCCGAGACAAGGAGCAACACTTGGGGGAAGACTATAACTTGGAAAGAAAAATACAGCCAAAATAAGTTTTTTTAAGATAACCCTCTAAAATAAGGAAGACTGCTTAAAAACACAGATTAAAACTAAGGAATTATTCAATTCCCCATCAAGCTAATTCATTTAATCCATAAGCAGACATGTATCTTGCAAGTGAAGGATGGAAAGCTTCAAACTGATCTCAAGAAATTATGAAAAAAATGCAAAAATAGGTAAATAAATGTACATTAGGCATCTCCCCATCGTCAATAAAAGGCAAATATCTACACTGAGCCATACTCATTTGCACTAAAAAAAAAAAAAGACTAGCATACAGTATTATAACAATATTTTCATTAATTCCCTCAAAATCATGTGAAAAGATACTGCATAGGGACAGCTCCTGGGAGTCCTTCTCACCATCAAATCTGGAAATTGTAGGTTTTTCATAAGATTAGAGACGGATGAAGGGAAGAAGCCAATTTCCCAATTTGCACATCACTCCTTGTACCTACGTGTTAAGAGGTTCAATCAGAACACACACCTGGAAGGCGTGTCAGAAAGATGCGGCCTGATATGGCAGGAAATTATTTATCAAAACACGAGTCTTTGCAGAAACACCAAAAAGAGCAGGAAAAGGCAAACTGCTGTTCCTGAGAAGGGCAGTTCTCTCTGGGGCTGTAATATGAAGCTTTCAGTCTGTCTTTCTGCAACCATCGAGAGTATAATGACCTTGCTGCTTCCCCAGCTCTGAGATATGGCCACCTGAATCACAGGAGTTGGAAGGGACCTCTGGAGATCTTCTAGTCCAGATCTAGCTGCTGGTCCACCCAGAGCAAGTCCCACAGGAATGTGTCCAAGTGGGTTGGAATGTCTCCAGAGAAGGAGAATCCACCACCTCTCTGGGCAGCCTCTGCCAGGGCTCTGCCACCCTCAAAGTGAAGAAGTTCCTCCTCAGATTTAGATGGAACTTCTTACGTTCAAGTTTGTGCCTGTTTCCTCTTGAACTGTCACTGGGCACCACTGGAAAAAGACTGGCCCCATCCTCCTGACACCCACCCTTTGAGTATTTATAGGTGTTGATCAGATCCCCCCTCAGTCTTTTCTTCTCCAGACTAAAAAGACCCTCAGACTCATAAGAGAGTTGTTATAGTCCCCTCATCACCTCTGTAGCCCTTTGCTGCTCCCTCTCCAGCAGTTCCCTGTCCTTCTGGAACTGGGGAGCCCATAACTGGTCCCAGTGCTCCAGATGGAGCCTCCCCAGGGCAGAGCAGAGGGGCAGGATGACCTCCCTCCACCTGTTGGTCACACTCTTCCTGATGCCCCCATTGGCCTTCTTGGCCACAAGGGCATATTGATGGCTCATGACTGCTCAGACTTAGGCAGTATTCCATTCTTCTCCATGAAAAAGAAGGAAAAAAAAAGTTGTCCTTGCCTGGATTGCATTTTAGCCCCCTCTGCCTACATTGCCTTTGCCAAGAGTAGAAAGACCTTTGCAGGAAGGAATTAATTTTCACAACCTGGTGTTGGAGCCAATGTTTGCAGCCCTTCTCGCCCTGAAGGCCGCTCCAAGAGGCTCATTTACAAAACGAGGATAAACCTCCTGAGCTTTGCAGGGAGACACAAAGTGCACATTTGACAAGGCCTTGTGCACATTTGTTTACTTTTGGCTGCAAAAGCTGCTGTGATTCCAGCTTCCCTGGCACTTTCCCTGCCCCTGCCTCCCCTGAACCCCCCCCGGCAGGAGAACGGTGGGTGAAGGAATGGCTGGAATGTGGTTGTCCTAGCCCAGTTTTCTGCTCTGCAATCACTTAAAAAAATAAAAACAAGCTTCTTTTCATACCCCCAGTTCAAAATGGAGCGTTAGCTCCATTTTGAACTGGGGGTATGAAAAGAAGCTAATGCTCCATTTTCTTGGGATAAAAGAAACGTTTTCATTAATGGAAATCATGCAAATAAAAATATTCTTAATTATTTTTTTTTTCTTCCATTAATTTGCTCCCTTTTATACCACGACTCAAGCATGTAGGTCTCCGTATCTTATCCATTATCTATTCTGATGTACATCTTTTGCAGAACAAAGACATTGAAATTGGGAATCCAGTTCCCCCGTGCAGGCACCCAGTGCTGTCACGGCCACATGAAGAGGTGCTGGAGCCAGCAGAACGAGATCCACAAGGAATAACCTCGGGATGAGGGAGTTTCCCAGCTGTCAGAGAGCCAATGGAGTAACTCTGCAAAGTTTCTTCCTCAGCCCTTGTTACCAGGAGAACAAAAAAAAAAAAAAAACCAACAAAAAACACTCAAAGATATTTCTGAATGAACCATCCTGGTCTTCCCAACTGAGCATCAACCTCCAAAAACCTGAAGAGGTGGCAACAAGCAGAATAAATCCCGCTTGGGTTCTTTTGGTACCACAAAAACCCTCTCCTAAAATACGCCCGTTTCAAAGTTTGGCTTGATCCTCAAAAGGAAGGAGCGTATTTTTAATAAAAAAAAATAAATATGTTCCAGTCTGCTACAATTAATACAAAATATTTCCTAGCAGCAGTAGTTAAATCTTTCTATCTGGTATGACAGCGGAGCAGCTGCCCTCAGCTGTTTAGCTTTAAAAACCAGTTTCTTATTGCAAGCTTTACAGTTGCTTCATATACGGCGTTTTCATCTGTCAGCTGACATCTGAAATTCGTTACTGGTTTAAAAGACTCCAGTTTGCATTTTTAGATATATTCCTTAAATGTCATTTACCAGAGGTTAGTGCCTTTGAATATCTAAAAGCAACTGCAGCTGTATCTACCTAAAAAAAGAAAACGAGTTCCATTTATATTGTATTCACGATGCTAGAACCCAAAGCAGCTATGGATTCCAAATTATTGAAGTACGTATCTATTTTTGCTTCCTCTATAATTGTGAGGAAAATAACCACCAAAAAATAGCAACATATTTCATAACAGGCAGCACAGTTTTTAAAAACCCGGCCTATTTCTTGTTGATATTTTATCTGCATTTTTCAAAACATGAAGCTGTAGATTTTTATTCGGGCATGTTTATGCCGTAAATTAAAAGTCACAAGACTTACAAAGCATTGCCCTCAAGTATTTGTACCCCAAATTGCTCTTTTTTGATAAATACTCACAGGAGAGTGGGGGTGAGGCTTAATGCAGCTCTGTCCCTGCTGGAAACTTCTCCTCGGAGTATTTTCTCTACATCACAAGAAAAAAAAAAAAAGGAGAGATTCACTATTACACTATTCTGGCTGTTTCCAGACTGTTGTTTTTTTTTTTTTCCCCTACAATAAAGTTCCCAGATTTTGGTAGGGTTTTATTATAAATTGAAGTTTAAGCAAAAAAAAAATGAACTGTGACCAGTTCTCAAACCCTGCCATCCCTTCCCAGTGCTTTTCCATATGCTCCCCGTGCCTTTACTGCTGGCTAAGATCCTCTCCCCTGTTTACAATCCTGAAATATTTGCAACTAGAAGGCAAATCTGCCCAAATTATAAGGAGAAAAATCAGCGGCGGAAAAGCGTTAAATAATGGCACTTTGAAGCTCCAACGGCAACACAAGACACTTTCTCTTTCGCAAGTACATTTTTGAAAGCAATAATATAGAGTGTGAGTTAAACAAAGATGCTGGCACCAAAGGGACTGCAAAATTATTCAAAGTGAGTGTTCGTAAAGGCTAATGTATGGAGGGCACTTAGTAGTGAGTTTTGTTTGATTTCAAAGTTCAGTAGCGTTAAACTCCAAGTGAATGAGGAGCAGAGATTGTGCAGCTCTCAGGGCACTTTCACCCATGTGCCCCACACTCCCCCCGACCCCGGCGCCTTCCACGGGGCTCCAGGCAGTTAAGGCTTTCATGAGGAAATCAGAGAGCCAAACCCAACCATCCCACCACTGCAAATTGCACCAGGCCATTGCTCAACTAAAAGGGGAAATGCATTTCCTCCTCGTAGTGATCGAATCGTTTCAATCACATCATCAAAGCAGCTACCATAACACTTTGCTTTTATATTTTGAGGCTATTTTTTGCAAAATTTTGGTGCAAAAAGGAAAATAGCTGACTTCTAAACACTGATTTTGCAGAATAAATCAGTTTTTCCCGGTGAAACTATTTTTTAATGGCAAATATTTCCACCTCTGGAAGCTTTCCCATCTAAGCATGCCTCATTGCTCCCTGTGCAAAATAAATCTCCCCTCTTCCTTCCAGGGATTTCTACCTTACCCGCAGATCTTAAAGGAGCATTAAGTAATTAGGCATCAAGCAAAGAACCAAATGCTACTGGTCCTGACACCGTACTTCTATTTGCAACGTTGCTAAGCAGAGCACAACAGATTTAATCACAGAAGACTTCTCAACACAGAAAAAATATCGTACTAGTAGAAATAAAGACCTGCAGAGAAGCAGACTTTAGATCTCAGGATGGGGAAGTGCTACAGGTGACTGTCATCCAGAAAGACTGGCTTTTCAGCAACAGCTTTCCTTTAAAAGATTAACAACATTCAATGGTCCAGGAATGGAAACTGGGTCTTCTCCTCTACTGCCAGAGCAGTCCAAACCCAAACCCAACCACCTCAGGAAACAGTTGTGTTACCTCAGGGTGAATTATTATTTCTGGAGCTATGAATTAAGCAGCCCCTTGTGCGATCTCAGGATGGGGAAGTGCTACAGGTGACTGTCATCCAGAAAAGACTGGCTTTTCAGCAACAGCTTTCCTTTAAAAGATTAACAACATTCAACGGTCCAGGAATGGAAACTGGGTCTTCTCCTCTACTGCCAGAACAGTCCAAACCCAAACCCAACCACCTCAGCAACCAGTCATGTTCCCTCAGGGTGAATTATTACTTCTGGAGCTATGAATTAAGTGAAAATGCTGCAGGACAATAAGGGCAATAATATTAAAGGTGTGACAAGATAAACAATATACCTTTAGAGCTTCGCTATAGAATCATAGAATGGTTTGGGTTGGAAGGGACCTTCAAGACCACCCAGTGCCACCCCCTGCCCTGGGCAGGGACACCTCCCACCAGACCAGGGTGCTCCAAGCCCCCTCCAACCTGGCCTTGAATCCCTCCATTCTGCTTTCTTAAATGCTACATCAGTAACACAACTCCATAAAAACCTTGGGATAAATTCCTTACAATCTGGAATGAATGTAAGGACAATATTTTGAATTTTAAAAATATCTATAGATTCTCATATGAAATACGAACAGCAACTAGTCTCTTACATGGGCATTTCTGGAGCTATGAATTAAGCAGCCCCTTGTGCAAATGCTGCAGGACAATAAGGGCAATAATATTAAAGGTGTGACAAGGTAAACAATATACCTTTAGAGCGAAAGACTGGCTTTTCAGCAACAGCTTTCCTTTAAAAGATTAACAACATTCAACGGTCCAGGAATGGAAACTGGGTCTTCTCCTCTACTGCCAGAGCAGTCCAAACCCAAACCCAACCACCTCAGGAAACAGTTGTGTTACCTCAGGGTGAATTATTATTTCTGGAGCTATGAATTAAGCAGCCCCTTGTGCAAATGCTGCAGGACAATAAGGGCAATAATATTAAAGGTGTGACAAGGTAAACAATATACCTTTAGAGCTTTGCTATAGAATCATAGAATGGTTTGGGTTGGAAGGGACCTTCAAGACCACTCAGTGCCACCCCCTGCCCTGGGCAGGGACACCTCCCACCACACCAGGGGCTCCAAGCCCCCTCCAACCTGGCCTTGAACCCCTCCATTCTGCTTTCTTAAATGCTACATCAGTAACACAACTCCATGAAAGCCTTGGGATAAATTCCTTACAATCTGGAATGAATGTAAGGAAAATATTTTGAATTTAAAAAATATCTATAGATTCTCATATGAAATATGAACAGCAACTAGTGTCTTACACGGGAAACAGTTATTTGAGCAACAAGAAAAATAACACGTTGAATACTAATAATGGTAAGACAGCCAAAAGAATTGAAAGTTAATCGTGGCCATCTCTCGTAGAACAGGGCCATGAATGAAAAACAGAGCCCTCTGACACAACCTTTCTTCCATTCTCTGTTCTGGCAGACAAAAATTAAAGTAATCTCAAAGACAAAACTGTAATTAAAACATTACCCTGTTGTGCAGGTACACGTTGCATCTCATTCAGAGTAAAGACAAAATAACTCCAGTGACTGTAGGGCCACTACTTGAGATTTATATCAGTATTCATCTCATTTACCCTTCAGAGAATCTCATCAGTTAAAAAAAAAAGTTGGTCCAAAATACCAGATTGCCTATTTTTTTTTTTTTTCTGTATTCTATAATGGCCTAGTGGGAAATTTATTGTTTGGATTTTAAGGTTCAATTCAGCAATATTTAAAACTTTTCATTCATTTTTGTCATTATATTTCAAAAAGGGCCATTTGTAGATAGATTTAAAAAACTTTAAAAGTCCTCTGCATTAATGAAATGCACAAGTAAGTATCTTTTAAAGCATCCGTGTATTAATGTATTTTCAATTTATGTTAATGCAGTTGAAGAAATACCGTGCAGGTAACTCGAAACTGGAATCCCACCATAAGCTTTAGAAAAACATCTAATTCATCTAACACGTTATAAAAGTGCTTAAATGTCTCCAGAAAATTAGATATTCATATAGATTAATAAACTACTGTTGTAAATAATCATACTTATAGACAGAATAAAAGAAAAAACTCTGCCTAACTTATAGGGGAAATAAAACGTTCAGTGTTCTTAGCATATATATTTTATATTTTCCTAAATTATACAATAAATGTGAGACTTAGTGCTCTTATAGGTTTTTTTATTGGTTAAAGCTGTTTGAGCTGCAACCCTCAGACTTAAAAAAAATACAAATTCTGCTGGCAAAGAGCAGACTTTGCCCATCTCCAGGCGAGGAAATACCGATACGGAACCGATCAGCAGAAGAGCTCACCAACAATTTACATCCTGCCCTTTGCCTTCAAAAAGTGATTTTCTGGAGGGGGAGAAGAAACCAGCACAACGTAGGTGTGCAATGCATTTTTGTGTTTGCAATAACATTTTTGCTGTTGAAATTCATCCCAATGATGGATCTTTATCCCCCAATACTGGTAGTTGCCACCGTTGGCACTGGGTGTTACTCTGGGAAAGCCTCACTGCATCTATCCCAGCTGTTTATGTTTTCTGCATTTATAGACAGAAAATAACTTTTTCCCAGGATCGTATCTGATTTCAACATTCAAGTATTTTTCTCATGCTAGCACACGGCCAGTAAAATGTTGAAATTTCACTTTAAACCCAGGACAATATCCAACTCCCACGTAGACGTTATTTGTAACAACCCTTCTTCTGTTCAGCCAAGAAGCACAAAGAGAAAGGATAAAAACTCAAAATTCAGGTGTTGAGGGAAAATCCCTGAAACGTGAGCATTTAAAATGGGCTTTATACATTGCTAAAACAAACATCTTCAAGGCTCTGTAAGTGTCTAGCAAAAGCACACAGTGATACAGAGAAAAGGAATGGGAATATTAAGAGCTTTGTTGTGATGAAGGTGAGGATTTCAGTATGTTCATAACCATCACGGTCTCCAAATCTACAACGGCAGAACCTCCACGGTGACTAGTTTGCCCTGACATTAGATGTGGCTCTGACTATGGGATTTTGGCCCATATTGCTATTACACATCACTGAGGAAATTTGTGGGTTCCACTAACCACCCTCATTAGCTACTGAACAAAGAATAAGTTTTCTAATTGGAGGTTAATTCTGAGACGGGACAGAGGGTACTGGAAAGTCCTGTGCTCTTTGTGAATATTGCTGCAGAGAGGGATGGGAAAGGAGTAAAGGAACAGAAGAATAAGGAATTCACAGCCTAATAAATACAGAATCACAGAATCTTCTAGGTTGGAAGGGACCTCAAAGATCATCTTGTCCAACCGTCAACCTAATTTTGACAAAAATAAACACCCACACAACAAACAAAAAGCAACACCATCACTAAACCATATCTCCCAGCACTACATCAACCTGTCTTTTGGACACCTCCAGGGATGGTGCCTCAACCACCTCCCTGGGCAGCCCATTCCAATGGCTGATTACCCTTTCGGTGGAAAATTTTTTCCTAAAATCCAGCCTGAACCTCTCCCTGGCCCAGGGCTCCTGCTGAGCTCCAGGAGCTGGGAGATGCCATCAGCCAGGACACAAAGACACAGGGATGTTGACTGTCCTTCTCAGCATTCAATACAGGAGGGGACAATTACACAGGAGCTCTGGGCATCTCCTCACAGGACCCACTCTCCACGTGAGGGATCTCAGGAGGTCTCCAGTCCATCCCTCCTCTCCAGGCAGGGCTGGCAGAGAGTTCACACCAACTTTAACTTGGTCTTGAAAACCTGCACAACATTTCTGGGCAAACTATTCCCCAGCTTGACTATCTAAGGAGGAAAAAGGAATTTTTTTAAATATCCATTACACCATTAGCCAGCTCTGGCTTGGCTTCTGTAAACAAACAGAAGAACTAAATCATTTTATGTTAAATTAGTTAATAGACAGATCCCTGAATATACCAGAACACCACCTACGGATGCACACAGCATATGTAACTTGCTGTAGAAAGAAGATGCATTACCATCCTCCACAATAGCAAAGACGACGGGAGCTATAAATACTCACATTTTTGTAACATATTTGGGTTTTTTTGCTTTTTGTAATGGAGAAGGTGGGAGACTCTAAACAAGCGTGGCACAAGACGGAAAGCCCATGCGTGCGTAACGTGACTGAATTTTACTGCAAAAATATGCAGGCGTGTTCACATCCATCCACGTTTAGGAGCCTGCAGAGATTTCTGCACAAACCCACTGTCGTCCACGACCTCAGAGCTGAGACCACAGATTTTAGTACTAGGAGCCAAACTGCAAAGGGTTCTCTTGCTGACTCCGCTGAAAACCCAAACACCTTTTAATTGATGTTAAGTCCCCACACAAACACGTACACTCACCTCTTCTAGAAAGATAAGAACCAAGAAAATCAGTATGCTCTGAAAAGCAAGACAGAAATATCTGCATTTGACATTTAAAGAGTAAACTAATGATGTTAATAAGCTACCAGGAACCGTAAGCCAGATAAACATATCGGTTTTTATTTTTCCTACCCAAAACAGGTGGCAGCTTTCCACGCTGCAGCTGATCAGCCCTTATTCCCAGTTAAGTGCACATGTAAGCAGTTACTCAAAGATTCAGTTTCCCATGTAATTCTCTTATCCTTAAGGACACCTAATGTTCTCTACGTACCTGCACGTGCTGGCACTGCACACCCCCCAAAACCTTATTCCTTTTTTATATATATATTTTTAATGTAGTTTGTCACACAGTTATAAGGCTAAGGTAGACCGGGGCCCATACCCTGTTTAATAGAAGACTGATATATCGGTTTTTATTTTTCCTACCCAAAACAGGTGGCAGCTTTCCACGCTGCAGCTGATCAGCCCTTATTCCCAGTTAAGTGCACATGTAAGCAGTTACTCAAAGATTCAGTTTCCCATGTAATTCTCTTATCCTTAAGGACACCTAATGTTCTCTACGTACCTGCACGTGCTGGCACTGCACACCCCCCAAAACCTTATTCCTTTTTTATATATATATTTTTAATGTAGTTTGTCACACAGTTATAAGGCTAAGGTAGACCGGGGCCCATACCCTGTTTAATAGAAGACTGGTTTACAAAACATTCTTTTTGCTATATATGTATTTGGAGAAAAAGGAGAAAAAGGAGAAAAAGGAGAAAAAGGAGAAAAAGGAGAAAAAGGAGAAAAAGGAGAAAAAGAGGTCGTTTTCAGTGGAACTATTACTGACAATATTGTATGTAGTGATCATATTCCACACTATGTAGCTCCCACAGCACCATTACACCAACCAAGCACGAAAGTACTGAAGGGTATTTTCTTCCATAAATCCAATTAGTATTAATTGAAGCTGCATTCACGTTTTGAAAGAGAAACACACACTAAGAATTGACTTAGATAGCAGGATAACTCACCTATATCGACTAACCGACATGGAACCTATCAGCAGAAGAGCTCACCAACAGTTTACATCCTGCCCTTTGCCTTCAAAAAGTGATTTTCTGGAGGGGGAGAAGAAACCAGCACAACGTAGGTGTGCAATGCATTTTTGTGTTTGCAATAACATTTTTGCTGTTGAAATTCATCCCAATGATGGATCTTTATCCCCCAATACTGGTAGTTGCCACCGTTGGCACTGGGTGTTACTCTGGGAAAGCCTCACTGCATCTATCCCAGCTGTTTATGTTTTCTGCATTTATAGACAGAAAATAACTTTTTCCCAGGATCGTATCTGATTTCAACATTCAAGTATTTTTCTCATGCTAGCACACGGCCAGTAAAATGTTGAAATTTCACTTTAAACCCAGGACAATATCCAACTCCCACGTAGACGTTATTTGTAACAACCCTTCTTCTGTTCAGCCAAGAAGCACAAAGAGAAAGGATAAAAACTCAAAATTCAGGTGTTGAGGGAAAATCCCTGAAACGTGAGCATTTAAAATGGGCTTTATACATTGCTAAAACAAACATCTTCAAGGCTCTGTAAGTGTCTAGCAAAAGCACACAGTGATACAGAGAAAAGGAATGGGAATATTAAGAGCTTTGTTGTGATGAAGGTGAGGATTTCAGTATGTTCATAACCATCACGGTCTCCAAATCTACAACGGCAGAACCTCCACGGTGACTAGTTTGCCCTGACATTAGATGTGGCTCTGACTATGGGATTTTGGCCCATATTGCTATTACACATCACTGAGGAAATTTGTGGGTTCCACTAACCACCCTCATTAGCTACTGAACAAAGAATAAGTTTTCTAATTGGAGGTTAATTCTGAGACGGGACAGAGGGTACTGGAAAGTCCTGTGCTCTTTGTGAATATTGCTGCAGAGAGGGATGGGAAAGGAGTAAAGGAACAGAAGAATAAGGAATTCACAGCCTAATAAATACAGAATCACAGAATCTTCTAGGTTGGAAGGGACCTCAAAGATCATCTTGTCCAACCGTCAACCTAATTTTGACAAAAATAAACACCCACACAACAAACAAAAAGCAACACCATCACTAAACCATATCTCCCAGCACTACATCAACCTGTCTTTTGGACACCTCCAGGGATGGTGCCTCAACCACCTCCCTGGGCAGCCCATTCCAATGGCTGATTACCCTTTCGGTGGAAAATTTTTTCCTAAAATCCAGCCTGAACCTCTCCCTGGCCCAGGGCTCCTGCTGAGCTCCAGGAGCTGGGAGATGCCATCAGCCAGGACACAAAGACACAGGGATGTTGACTGTCCTTCTCAGCATTCAATACAGGAGGGGACAATTACACAGGAGCTCTGGGCATCTCCTCACAGGACCCACTCTCCACGTGAGGGATCTCAGGAGGTCTCCAGTCCATCCCTCCTCTCCAGGCAGGGCTGGCAGAGAGTTCACACCAACTTTAACTTGGTCTTGAAAACCTGCACAACATTTCTGGGCAAACTATTCCCCAGCTTGACTATCTAAGGAGGAAAAAGGAATTTTTTTAAATATCCATTACACCATTAGCCAGCTCTGGCTTGGCTTCTGTAAACAAACAGAAGAACTAAATCATTTTATGTTAAATTAGTTAATAGACAGATCCCTGAATATACCAGAACACCACCTACGGATGCACACAGCATATGTAACTTGCTGTAGAAAGAAGATGCATTACCATCCTCCACAATAGCAAAGACGACGGGAGCTATAAATACTCACATTTTTGTAACATATTTGGGTTTTTTTGCTTTTTGTAATGGAGAAGGTGGGAGACTCTAAACAAGCGTGGCACAAGACGGAAAGCCCATGCGTGCGTAACGTGACTGAATTTTACTGCAAAAATATGCAGGCGTGTTCACATCCATCCACGTTTAGGAGCCTGCAGAGATTTCTGCACAAACCCACTGTCGTCCACGACCTCAGAGCTGAGACCACAGATTTTAGTACTAGGAGCCAAACTGCAAAGGGTTCTCTTGCTGACTCCGCTGAAAACCCAAACACCTTTTAATTGATGTTAAGTCCCCACACAAACACGTACACTCACCTCTTCTAGAAAGATAAGAACCAAGAAAATCAGTATGCTCTGAAAAGCAAGACAGAAATATCTGCATTTGACATTTAAAGAGTAAACTAATGATGTTAATAAGCTACCAGGAACCGTAAGCCAGATAAACATATCGGTTTTTATTTTTCCTACCCAAAACAGGTGGCAGCTTTCCACGCTGCAGCTGATCAGCCCTTATTCCCAGCTAAGTGCACATGTAAGCAGTTACTCAAAGATTGTTTCCCATGTAATTGTCTCATCCTTAAGGACATCTAATGTTCTTTACGTACCTGCACGTGCTGGCACTGCACCCCCCCAACCTTATTCCTTTTTTTTTTAATATATATTTTTTTAATGTAGTTTGTCACACAGTTACAAGGCTACGGTAGACCAGGGCCCATACCCTGTTTAATAGAAGACTAGTTTACAAAACATTCTTTTTGCTATATATGTATTTAGTAAACAAGGAGAAAATGGAGAAAAAGGAGAAAAAGAGGTCTTTTTCAGTGGAACTATTACTGACAACATTGTATGTAGTGATCATATTCCACACTACGTAGCTCCCACAGCACCATTACACCAACCTAAAGGAGAAAAAGGAGAAAAAGGAGAAAAAGAGGTCGTTTTCAGTGGAACTATTACTGACAATATTGTATGTAGTGATCATATTCCACACTATGTAGCTCCCACAGCACCATTACACCAACCAGTAAACTAATGATGTTAATAAGCTACCAGGAACCGTAAGCCAGATAAACATATCGGTTTTTATTTTTCCTACCCAAAACAGGTGGCAGCTTTCCACGCTGCAGCTGATCAGCCCTTATTCCCAGCTAAGTGCACATGTAAGCAGTTACTCAAAGATTGTTTCCCATGTAATTGTCTCATCCTTAAGGACATCTAATGTTCTTTACGTACCTGCACGTGCTGGCACTGCACCCCCCCAACCTTATTCCTTTTTTTTTTAATATATATTTTTTTAATGTAGTTTGTCACACAGTTACAAGGCTACGGTAGACCAGGGCCCATACCCTGTTTAATAGAAGACTAGTTTACAAAACATTCTTTTTGCTATATATGTATTTAGTAAACAAGGAGAAAATGGAGAAAAAGGAGAAAAAGAGGTCTTTTTCAGTGGAACTATTACTGACAACATTGTATGTAGTGATCATATTCCACACTACGTAGCTCCCACAGCACCATTACACCAACCTAGCACGAAAGTACTGAAGGGTATTTTCTTCCATAAATCCAATTAGTATTAATTGAAGCTGCATTCACGTTTTGAAAGAGAAACACACACTAAGAATTGACTTAGATAGCAGGATAACTCACCTATATCGACTAGCAACATGTAAAAATGGCGATAAATACAAGTCACTCGCTTCTACATTGAGATCATTATTTAAATAAAACCACTATGGAACTCCCTGCACACTCAAAACTTTTTGATGAGAGCCATGAGAAGTTGCTCTTGCTCTTGAAATGATAAAAACTTGTTTCAGTGATCATCAGATTTTCTTAGCATTTCTCTAATCAGCACATGCCGCTGAAAAACTGATTTGGGGGAAAATACATATATACACACATACAGATTAAAATACACCTGCTTTCTATATATAGATATACTTAACATTTCCAAGTAAATGATACAGCAACGTACAAGAATCTCTTCATATATTTCATACCCTGTTTGCTAATAAATCACTTCTTCAGAAAGTTTATTCATTAAAAACAGAAGGGGAAAGAGAAATGAGTGCGGTTTATTTTAGGGAATGTAAAGGAAAGTATTTAACAATGGCCCTGGGATGGTTCCCTGCCTTTCAAGAACGAAACTTTTCAGTCATTGTTGGAAAACATACCAATATGTCTTGAAACAGTCACTTGTTCTTTGTGACAGAGTCTCTGGTATGAATCAACATTCATATTTTATTTTTTTAATTTGATAGCTATTAGAAAACTATCAACAGGGCAGGTGAGGGTTCAACCAAGCTACTATAACATTGGCTACTTGACTTTTAAATGATGATTGATAGCAAAACACAGAATAAAAATCCAACAAAAATATCTAGGTTGATATTTCTTCTTAAAGCTGAGATTCAGAAACTACTCCACTGACCTGAAGCGATATTATAAAGCAAAGGAAAATCTGAGATCTCACAGCTGAGAGTGGGTCATAACGTCACTTAATAGGGATTAGCTTATTGTAGGGTGTTGCACCCACGTGCGCCGCAGAATGAAATAAGGTCATGATATCATCACTGAACAGAAATGAGTCATCCTGAAAAAAAAATATATTTATATTCTATATATGTGTATATATACATGCACATATACACACATAGATTAGATAATAAGGATATATAAAGACATTCTGAAGATGGAGAACAGAAAACCTTTGCACAAACCATAGAGTAAGAATTAAAACCCTACGATGAAAACCTTGAGCAATCAATTCAAACCCATTCATGAGCAATTCCCGAGCCAAATAAAAAGCTAAAGTTGGCAAATACCGATTCTTTATGAATTACCTGCTCATCCTTCACAGGGGGATTCTGAAAAGACCGTAAAGGTAAGTGCTAAGTGAAATGCGTCAGCCTAAACTACATTTTCACACCTGTTTCGAACGCCACATCCAAAGGTCAATATAAAATTCCCCTTCTTTCTATGTGGTGCCACAAAAAGAGGACATAAAAAGAGTAACATTCTGGAAAGAAGCAGCATTAACAGCATTTTTATTTCTCAAGAGGAAGAGCATAATTGGAACTACAAACTGATTTTTTCAAGGCACAGAACTCTTCCCAAACCTATTGGTCCAGTAGCAGAATCAGTGATTATTTCTAGCAGAGAAATAATTATTCAACCAAAGATACCATTTAAGGGGGGGTAGGAAGAGAGAAAGAGACATTTATTATTTGAACTAAAATGTGATTCTGAAACACAGAACATGTAGGGGATGTTTCAAATCCAGAACAGATTTTATAGCAGAGTTAAATTAAAAAATCTTGAAGTTTTATAATGGAAATGCTGACAGACCCTAAAATATGGTGACACTAGTGGGCATCAATATAATAAAGTGGCATTTAAGATATTTTTTTTCTAGTGGGCATCAATATAATAAAGTGGCATTAAAGATATTTTTTTTCTTTGCTATACTTTGATTTCTGCAAAGGTCACATTTGAATAAAACTCTGTATCAGTAAACCTCATTAAAAGTATTATCTTCACCAGAAAGGCTTTTTTTTTTTTTTTTAACCTAACTTGCATAGTTTTAAAGAACAAATTATTGTCTCTATCGAATATTTCTCATGTATAACTATTGATAGAAGTCCTCTAAAAGCTGAAAGGAGAATGAAGGACTTCCCTCTGGAGC
Organism: Calidris pugnax; assembly: GCF_001431845.1. Lineage (NCBI taxonomy): Eukaryota > Metazoa > Chordata > Aves > Charadriiformes > Scolopacidae > Calidris > Calidris pugnax. The sequence continues at coordinate 640,083 of NW_015090831.1, read as the reverse complement.
TGAACTCCCTGCTGACGGAGCGCTGGGGCTGTGACACAGCAGCGAGGGAAACCCTCTTGGCTCTTTCCCAAGCCTCTTTTCTCTTTGATTATATCCCCATGGGGTGCTTAGGGAGCTTAAATACTACACAGGATTTTAAAGCAAGAGAAGAGAGTGCAAGAGGTTCAACAACAACAAAAAAATCACAATTAGCTTGGCAGAAAAAGAAGCCAGGCTTCAGGTCAGACCTACCTTTAATTGCATTTTAACTTGTTAGATTTGGCTGGACCAGGCAGACCTGAGCTGTGGCAAAAACACTTTTACACTGTTATTTATTATTAGCTGAAATACAGAACCAGCACAAGGGGGTAAATTTAGAAAAATTCTCATCCAAGGCTTAAGGAATTCTTATTGCCTTGTTTCCTTTACACCTGTACTTGTTAATATATAACTTCATGGAAAAGTTATTAAAATTTTGTTTTAATCACATGAACAACTGACAGCACTGCCTACAATGAAGATTGATTAATATTCTCAGCTGGAAAATCCAGCAAAATGTTGAATATTTGGGGAAAAAAAAAAAAAAAAGAATACAGGAATCCTAAGTTCTGTTCCTAAGAGGGTTTCAACTCTTAGCTGAACCAACAAAGAGATTTAGCTTTGGTGAAATGAGCTTGCTAAAACAAACATCTATTTTCGGATGCCTTCCTCCAGGGATGAAACCCACAGCCCTGCATGGATATCCAACGGAATTATTATAACCACTGCAATGAAAAGTATCTTACTTTCACACTGGTAACTACAAACTACCTGATAAACTGCCATGAGGAAAAGCACAAAAAGGGTTTCCTCTTCTCCCTTCTGCATGTGCCGCTTCCACTATATGTTCTGAAGAGGGGCAGTGCTATAGCTGTATGGAAGAAGGTTTCACAAATGGAAAAATAGAGCATTTATGAGTCAGGTGTGAAAAAGAGATCACATTTATGTGTGCTCGATTCAAAGATGTCACATTTACGTATGTTTGATTTTAATTCACTGGGTACAAAATTATTTAAAAGGGGTGTAGCATTAATTTGCCATTGTATAAATCACAGAATTAAAGAATGCTATGGGGTTGGAAGGGACCTCTGGAGATCATCCAGTCCAACCCCCTGCCAGAGCAGGTCGACCCAGAGCAGGTGCCACAGGAATGTGTCTCCAGGTGGGGTCTGAATCTCTCCAGAGAAGGAGACTCCACCATCTCTCTGGGCAGCCTCTTCCAGGGCTCTGCCACCCTCACAGGAAAGAAGTTCCTCCTCATGTTGTCTATCCTTAACTGGCTCATAACATTGCAGCAATATCCCAGTCAGAGAATTGTGATAAAAGATCATTTTACAATTTATCTTTCCATGTGGGAACTTCATCTGAGCCACATTTGGATGTACAAAACCTTAGCTTTGTAAGGTACGACGGGCTTACAAAAAGAGACAGAAGAAATGACAAGTCTCCAAAATAAGTCAGAGGTCACCTGTTTGATTAATAAGGGAACACACTGAAGCTCTCTTCCTCCCATTTTAGCGAGTCCTGGAGGCTTTGCTGATTTTGCCCAGGACACATCCTTCTATGCTGTCCCGAAGCAGGAATTCCATCTCTCTATGCGCTGCTGTTTTACTTACTGTAAACACCATCGCTCCGTGTTGATCCACTTCCTTTGCAAAAAAAGCTAAGCTGCCTTTTTCAGACGCCGCCGGGGAATTCTGTTGACCATATCAAAGCCACTTCATTAACTGTAAAGGGGTCAGCTTCCTCCTTACTCTCTCTCTCTCTCCAGTTTGCACACAGAGAGATGAAAGTTGGGAGCGCTGGGAGCTCGCTAAGGGCTGACGGCTCTTGATGGTATCAAGAACAGGCCCAGAGAGCTCAACGGCCGAAGGGCCAGCAGATAAGTCAGGGATAATTAAGAAACCAGCATCTGGATCTGGATCGTACTCAGAGTCCTCTAAAAGGAGTTTTAGAAATCACCGACAGCCCAGAAATCCCAGAGAGAAAATTCTTCTCCACTCTGGATCTAACTGCAAAAGGGGATTTTGCCGTCTTATCTCAGCCTTACCTCGTGCCCCCCATTAGCAGGAGGCTAAAGATTAGCTACATAACATTTATTACTTTTTTTTTGTTATTATTTAAGCACCTACATTTACGTTTAAGTTCAACACTATTTCCACATTTCATCCGCAGGATATCTAAGTTATTTCAAAAGAAAAATAATTAACTGTGCTTCCTGAGCATATATCCTTTGCTTACACATAACACTTTCTGAGCATATTTTTCCTTTAATATCTCTGCTTAAAAGGTTCTCTTTTTGCAGCTAGATTCCATCTGTATTAGGCTATTTTTTCTCTTAATTTTTTTAAATTAATAAACATCTGTCTACAGGCGCTGAGTGGCTCCATTTTATTATTTCTTGCTTTTCTTTTCATTTGGACAATTTCCTACTTTATTTATATTATCTTCTCAATGGTATTAGTTGCACAGAATATCCACTGAAAAAAAGCATTTTTCAGGGATAGTTACAGAAAGCCTGTTCCTTTCTCGTATTTGCTCTGACTTTCATAGAACTACCTACTTGTGGAGAAGAAACAGGAGAGAAACAAGGTTCTTCTTTCTCCTTCCACTCACAAACCCTTTTTTTCCTCTAAATAATATCACATCATCCACTGATTTCCTAACTCAGCACTGAAATTGCAAAAATCTCATTATTCACTTAGACCCCTCGTTGGAAGAAGGAATTGGAAATTAATTTAATTAAGCAGCAACTAAATTAAAATCAAAAGGTCTACTTCTTACAGTGATATTTTGCCGTGTTGACACAGGCTGAGTTGTGGCTGGAGATGCCACTTTGAACCCCAGCATCCGAAGATGCTCAGGACCTTGCTGGAGGAAGCCCATCAGCCCCCAGGCCCCTGACATTCTGCAGATGCTTTCAGCTGACAACTCAGCTAAGGAGGAGACCAACAGCTAAAAAGCAGTTTAGGAAATTGCTTGCCCCTCCTGTGCTAATTACCGGCTTACAAACGAGGCCTTATAACCAACTTTATAATTGGTTCTAGTCAGGACGAAGTCAGACAAGTCAGCTCACACCATTCCCAGGGCTGGAGTCACTAAATGACTACCTGAGAGAAGGCAGTTGATACCAGCTCCCGTGGGTTTAAGATAAGATGTTCAACACTTCACTGGGACCATGGAGAGGAGGAGAAATCCCATAATGACACACCAAGCTTCTCTCACACATGGCAACCTACCAACAATATGAAGGTGCCTTGGTTGGCCAAGCCATTGAGTGCAGAACCAGGGCGACAGCTCACACAAAAACCTGGGAAGAGCTTGAGGAATGAGATTTACAGAAGCCAAGGTTTTTGTAAGGAGACCACATGAATTGTTTGGATCGCGCAAAAAAGAGTTATGGGGAACATCCATGCCATGCCAGGAGAGAGTCCTCCTCACAGGGACACACTTCAGCACTTAACCAACCCATGAGTAGCACATCCAGACCACTCTCTGTACCAAAAGCACAGAATAATAGAATAGTTTGAGTCTTTAGGGGACCTCAAAGACCATCCGGTTCCAGCCCCCCTGCCCTGGGCAGGGACACCTCCCACAACACCACGTTGCTCCAAGCCCCCTCCAACCTGCCCTTGAACCCTTCCAGGGATGGGGCAGCCACAGCTTCTCGGGGCAACCTGGGCCAGGCTCTCACCACCCTCACACCAAAGAACTTCTTCCCCACATCTCAGCTCCATCTCCCCTCTTTCAGGGTCAAACCCTTCCCCCTCCTCCTAGGGCTCCCCTCCCTCATCCAGAGTCCCTCCCCAGCTTTCCTGGAGCCCCTCGAGGGACTGGAAGTGTCTCTAAGGTCTCCCTGGAGCCTTCTCTTCTCCAGGCTGAACCCCCCCAACTCAGATCTCAGGCCGTACAAAATTCCAGCTGTGCCAGTACAGGTCCTTCTCCCTCCTCCCTCAAAGTCTCTGCCACAAAGAGCCCAGGACCTGTTATTTCCGATTGCACATTTGCTTTGGATTTCCCAGTTTTCTGACAAACCCACTGCAGATAATCAATGACATTCAATAATCCCTGCCACTCGCCCTGGGTGAAATTCAGCTATTCCATTAAAAGTGCACATCCTTGTAAATGTTTCCGGATCGCTACTGCAACAGAGCTTTTAATAAATCGACTCCCAATAGCTGTGCATGCTAATAAAAATAATCAATTCAGCACTTAACACTTCAATCACAGGACATATTTTTAGCTTATTACTGATAGCCATGTTATAAAAACAGTAGTCTGCTATGCTTGATGCTTTTCTTGTGAAACTCGTGTAACGGTGCCAGAAACAAGCAAATAGTTTAAGCATTTTCCTCTTAAATACTTATTATATCTCAGACTAAACTAATAACACAGAATCTCAGTTAACTCTGGCTCCACCACTATCTGGGTGACTATTCAGTTTGTCAGGCTGGCAACAAAGGTATTTCTTCAGTAATTACCTGGATTCTTCTGCAGTGATATCGCCACTACTTGAGATTTATATCAGTATTCATCTCGTTTACCCTTCAGAGAATCTCATCAGTTTAAAAAAAAGTTGGTCCAAAATACCTGATTGCCTATTATTTTTTTCCTGTATTCTATAATGGCCTAGTGGGAAATTTATTGTTTGGATTTTAAGGTTCAATTCAGCAATATTTAAAACTTTTCATTCATTTTTGTCATTATATTTTAAAAAAGGCCATTTGTAGATAGATTTTAAAAACTTTAAAAGTCCTCTGCATTAATGAAATGCACAAGTAAGTATCTTTTAAAGCATCCGTGTATTAATGTATTTTCAATTTATGTTAATGCAGTTGAAGAAAGACCGTGCAGGTAACTCGAAACTGGAATCCCATCATAAGCTTTAGAAAAACATCTAATTCATCTACCACATTATAAAAGTGCCTAAGTGTCTCCAGAAAATTAGATATTCATATAGATTAATAAACTACTGTTGTAAATAATCATACTTATAGACAGAATAAAAGAAAAAACTCTGCCTAACTTATAGGGGAAATAAAACGTTCAGTGTTCTTAGCATATATATTTTATATTTTCCTAAATTATACAATAAATGTGAGACTTAGTGCTCTTATAGGTTTTTTTAGTGATTAAAGCTGGTTGAGCTGCAACCCTCAGACTTAAAAAAATACAAGTTCTGTTGGCAAAGAGCAGGCTTTGCCCATCTCCAGGTGAGGAAATACCGACATGGAACCTATCAGCAGAAGAGCTCACCAACAGTTTACATCCTGCCCTTTGCCTTCAAAAAGTGATTTTCTGGAGGGGGAGAAGAAACCAGCACAACGTAGGTGTGCAATGCATTTTTGTGTTTGCAATAACATTTTTGCTGTTGAAATTCATCCCAATGATGGATCTTTATCCCCCAATACTGGTAGTTGCCACCGTTGGCACCGGGTGTTACTGGGAAAGCCTCACTGCATCTACCCCAGCTGTTTACACTTTCTGCATTTATAGACAGAAAATAACTTTTTCCCAGGATCGTATCTGATTTCAACATTCAAGTATTTTTCTCATGCTAGCACACGGCCAGTAAAATGTTGAAATTTAATTTTAAACCCAGGACAATATCCAACTCCCACGTAGACGTTATTTGTAACAACCATTCTTCTGTTCAGCCAAGAAGCACAAACAGAAAGGATAAAAACTCAGAATTCAGGTGTTGAGGGAAAGTCCCTGAAACGTGAGCATTTAAAATGGGCTTTACACATTGCTAAAACAAACATCCTCAAGGCTCTGTAAGTGTCTAGCAAAAGCACACAGTGATACAGAGAAAAGGAATGGGAATATTAAGAGCTTTGCTGTGATGAAGGTGAGGAATTCAGTATGTTCATAACCATCACGGTCTCCAAATCTACAACGGCAGAACCTCCACGGTGACTAGTTTGCCCTGACATTAGATGTAGCTCTGACTATGGGATTTTGGCCCATATTGCTATTACACATCACTGAGGAAATTTGTGGGTTCCACTAACCACCCTCATTAGCTACTGAACAAAGAATAAGTTTTCTAATTGGAGGTTAATTCTGAGACGGGACAGAGGGTACTGGAAAGTCCTGTGCTCTTTGTGAATATTGCTGCAGAGAGGGATGGGAAAGGAGTAAAGGAACAGAAGAATAAGGAATTCACAGCCTAATAAATACAGAATCACAGAATCTTCTAGGTTGGAAGGGACCTCAAAGATCATCTTGTCCAACCGTCAACCTAATTTTGACAAAAATAAACACCCACACAACAAACAAAAAGCAACACCATCACTAAACCATATCTCCCAGCACTACATCAACCTGTCTTTTGGACACCTCCAGGGATGGTGCCTCAACCACCTCCCTGGGCAGCCCATTCCAATGGCTGATTACCCTTTCGGTGGAAAATTTTTTCCTAAAATCCAGCCTGAACCTCTCCCTGGCCCAGGGCTCCTGCTGAGCTCCAGGAGCTGGGAGATGCCATCAGCCAGGACACAAAGACACAGGGATGTTGACTGTCCTTCTCAGCATTCAATACAGGAGGGGACAATTACACAGGAGCTCTGGGCATCTCCTCACAGGACCCACTCTCCACGTGAGGGATCTCAGGAGGTCTCCAGTCCATCCCTCCTCTCCAGGCAGGGCTGGCAGAGAGTTCACACCAACTTTAACTTGGTCTTGAAAACCTGCACAACATTTCTGGGCAAACTATTCCCCAGCTTGACTATCTAAGGAGGAAAAAGGAATTTTTTTAAATATCCATTACACCATTAGCCAGCTCTGGCTTGGCTTCTGTAAACAAACAGAAGAACTAAATCATTTTATGTTAAATTAGTTAATAGACAGATCCCTGAATATACCAGAACACCACCTACGGATGCACACAGCATATGTAACTTGCTGTAGAAAGAAGATGCATTACCATCCTCCACAATAGCAAAGACGACGGGAGCTATAAATACTCACATTTTTGTAACATATTTGGGTTTTTTTGCTTTTTGTAATGGAGAAGGTGGGAGACTCTAAACAAGCGTGGCACAAGACGGAAAGCCCATGCGTGCGTAACGTGACTGAATTTTACTGCAAAAATATGCAGGCGTGTTCACATCCATCCACGTTTAGGAGCCTGCAGAGATTTCTTCACAAACCCACTGTCGTCCACGACCTCAGAGCTGAGACCACAGATTTTAGTACTAGGAGCCAAACTGCAAAGGGTTCTCTTGCTGACTCCGCTGAAAACCCAAACACCTTTTAATTGATGTTAAGTCCCCACACAAACACGTACACTCACCTCTTCTAGAAAGATAAGAACCAAGAAAATCAGTATGCTCTGAAAAGCAAGACAGAAATATCTGCATTTGACATTTAAAGAGTAAACTAATGATGTTAATAAGCTACCAGGAACCGTAAGCCAGATAAACATATCGGTTTTTATTTTTCCTACCCAAAACAGGTGGCAGCTTTCCACGCTGCAGCTGATCAGCCCTTATTCCCAGCTAAGTGCACATGTAAGCAGTTACTCAAAGATTGTTTCCCATGTAATTGTCTCATCCTTAAGGACATCTAATGTTCTTTACGTACCTGCACGTGCTGGCACTGCACCCCCCCAACCTTATTCCTTTTTTTTTTAATATATATTTTTTTAATGTAGTTTGTCACACAGTTACAAGGCTACGGTAGACCAGGGCCCATACCCTGTTTAATAGAAGACTAGTTTACAAAACATTCTTTTTGCTATATATGTATTTAGTAAACAAGGAGAAAATGGAGAAAAAGGAGAAAAAGAGGTCTTTTTCAGTGGAACTATTACTGACAACATTGTATGTAGTGATCATATTCCACACTATGTAGCTCCCACAGCACCATTACACCAACCTAGCACGAAAGTACTGAAGGGTATTTTCTTCCATAAATCCAATTAGTATTAATTGAAGCTGCATTCACGTTTTGAAAGAGAAACACACACTAAGAATTGACTTAGATAGCAGGATAACTCACCTATATCGACTATCAACATGTAAAAATGGCGATAAATACAAGTCACTCACTTCTACATTGAGATCATTATTTAAATAAAACCACTATGGAACTCCCTGCACACTCAAAACTTTTTGATGAGAGCCATGAGAAGTTGCTCTTGCTCTTGAAATGATAAAAACTTGTTTCAGTGATCATCAGATTTTCTTCGCATTTCTCTAATCAGCACATGCCGCTGAAAAACTGATTTGGGGGAAAATACATATATACACACATACAGATTAAAATACACCTGCTTTCTATATATAGATATACTTAACATTTCCAAGTAAATGATACAGCAACGTACAAGAATCTCTTCATATATTTCATACCCTGTTTGCTAATAAATCACTTCTTCAGAAAGTTTATTCATTAAAAACAGAAGGGGAAAGAGAAATGAGTGCGGTTTATTTTAGGGAATGTAAAGGAAAGTATTTAACAATGGCCCTGGGATGGTTCCCTGCCTTTCAAGAACGAAACTTTTCAGTCATTGTTGGAAAACATACCAATATGTCTTGAAACAGTCACTTGTTCTTTGTGGCAGAGTCTCTGGTATGAATCAACATTCATATTTTATTTTTTTAATTTGATAGCTATTAGAAAACTATCAACAGGGCAGGTGAGGGTTCAACCAAGCTACTATAACATTGGCTACTTGACTTTTAAATGATGATTGATAGCAAAACACAGAATAAAAATCCAACAAAAATATCTAGGTTGATATTTCTTCTTAAAGCTGAGATTCAGAAACTACTCCACTGACCTGAAGCGATATTATAAAGCAAAGGAAAATCTGAGATCTCACAGCTGAGAGTGGGTCATAACGTCACTTAATAGGGATTAGCTTATTGTAGGGTGTTGCACCCACGTGCGCCGCAGAATGAAATAAGGTCATGATATCATCACTGAACAGAAATGAGTCATCCTGAAAAAAAAATATATTTATATTCTGTATATGTGTATATATACATGCACATATACACACATAGATTAGATAATAAGGATATATAAAGACATTCTGAAGATGGAGAACAGAAAACCTTTGCACAAACCATAGAGTAAGAATTAAAACCCTACGATGAAAACCTTGAGCAATCAATTCAAACCCATTCATGAGCAATTCCCGAGCCAAATAAAAAGCTAAAGTTGGCAAATACCGATTCTTTATGAATTACCTGCTCATCCTTCACAGGGGGATTCTGAAAAGACCGTAAAGGTAAGTGCTAAGTGAAATGCGTCAGCCTAAACTACATTTTCACACCTGTTTCGAACGCCACATCCAAAGGTCAATATAAAATTCCCCTTCTTTCTATGTGGTGCCACAAAAAGAGGACATAAAAAGAGTAACATTCTGGAAAGAAGCAGCATTAACAGCATTTTTATTTCTCAAGAGGAAGAGCATAATTGGAACTACAAACTGATTTTTTCAAGGCACAGAACTCTTCCCAAACCTATTGGTCCAGTAGCAGAATCAGTGATTATTTCTAGCAGAGAAATAATTATTCAACCAAAGATACCATTTAAGTGTGGGGGGGGTAGGAAGAGAGAAAGAGACATTTATTATTTGAACTAAAATGTGATTCTGAAACACAGAACATGTAGGGGATGTTTCAAATCCAGAACAGATTTTATAGCAGAGTTAAATTAAAAAATCTTGAAGTTTTATAATGGAAATGCTGACAGACCCTAAAATATGGTGACACTAGTGGGCATCAATATAATAAAGTGGCATTTAAGATATTTTTTTTCTTTGATTTCTGCAAAGGTCACATTTGAATAAAACTCTGTATCAGTAAACCTCATTAAAAGTATTATCTTCACCAGAAAGGCTTTTTTTTTTTTTTTTAACCTAACTTGCATAGTTTTAAAGAACAAATTATTGTCTCTATCGAATATTTCTCATGTATAACTATTGATAGAAGTCCTCTAAAAGCTGAAAGGAGAATGAAGGACTTCCCTCTGGAGCTGAACTCCCTGCTGACGGAGCGCTGGGGCTGTGACACAGCAGCGAGGGAAACCCTCTTGGCTCTTTCCCAAGCCTCTTTTCTCTTTGATTATATCCCCATGGGGTGCTTAGGGAGCTTAAATACTACACAGGATTTTAAAGCAAGAGAAGAGAGTGCAAGAGGTTCAACAACAACAAAAAAATCACAATTAGCTTGGCAGAAAAAGAAGCCAGGCTTCAGGTCAGACCTACCTTTAATTGCATTTTAACTTGTTAGATTTGGCTGGACCAGGCAGACCTGAGCTGTGGCAAAAACACTTTTACACTGTTATTTATTATTAGCTGAAATACAGAACCAGCACAAGGGGGTAAATTTAGAAAAATTCTCATCCAAGGCTTAAGGAATTCTTATTGCCTTGTTTCCTTTACACCTGTACTTGTTAATATATAACTTCATGGAAAAGTTATTAAAATTTTGTTTTAATCACATGAACAACTGACAGCACTGCCTACAATGAAGATTGATTAATATTCTCAGCTGGAAAATCCAGCAAAATGTTGAATATTTGGGGAAAAAAAAAAAAAAAGAATACAGGAATCCTAAGTTCTGTTCCTAAGAGGGTTTCAACTCTTAGCTGAACCAACAAAGAGATTTAGCTTTGGTGAAATGAGCTTGCTAAAACAAACATCTATTTTCGGATGCCTTCCTCCAGGGATGAAACCCACAGCCCTGCATGGATATCCAACGGAATTATTATAACCACTGCAATGAAAAGTATCTTACTTTCACACTGGTAACTACAAACTACCTGATAAACTGCCATGAGGAAAAGCACAAAAAGGGTTTCCTCTTCTCCCTTCTGCATGTGCCGCTTCCACTATATGTTCTGAAGAGGGGCAGTGCTATAGCTGTACGGAAGAAGGTTTCACAAATGGAAAAATAGAGTATTTATGAGTCAGGTGTGAAAAAGAGATCACATTTATATGTGTTAGATTCAAAGAGATCACATTTATGTATGTTTGATTTTAATTCACTGCATACAAAATTATTTAAAAGGGGAGTAGCATTAATTTGCCATTGTATAAATCACAGAATCACAGAATGATGTGGGGTTGGAAAGGACCTCTGGAGACCATCTCCTCCAACCCCCTGCCAGAGCAGGTCCACCCAGAGCAGATCCCACAGGAACGTGTCCAGGTGGGTTTGAATGTCTCCAGAGAAGAAGACTCCACCAACTCTCTGGGCAGCCTCTGCCAGGGCTCTGCCACCCTCACAGCAAAGAAGTTCCTCCTCATGTTGTCTATCCTTAACTGGCTCATAACATTGCAGCATTATCCTAGTCAGAGAACTGTGATAAAAGATCATTTTACAATTTATCTTTCCATGTGGGAACTTCATCTGAGCCACATGTGGATGTACAAAACTTAGCTTTGTAAGGTACGACGGGCTTACAAAAAGAGACAGAAGAAATGACAAGTCTCCAAGATAGGTCAGAGGTCACCTGTTTGATTAATAAGGGAACACACTGAAGCTCTCTTCCTCCCATTTTAGCGAGTCCTGGAGGCTTTGCTGATTTTGCCCAGGACACATCCTTCTATGCTGTCCCGAAGCAGGAATTCCATCTCTCTATGCGCTGCTGTTTTACTTACTGTAAACACCATCGCTCCGTGTTGATCCACTTCCTTTGCAAAAAAAGCTAAGCTGCCTTTTTCAGACGCCGCCGGGGAATTCTGTTGACCATATCAAAGCCACTTCATTAACTGTAAAGGGGTCAGCTTCCTCCTTACTCTCTCTCTCTCTCCAGTTTGCACACAGAGAGATGAAAGTTGGGAGCGCTGGGAGCTCGCTAAGGGCTGACGGCTCTTGATGGTATCAAGAACAGGCCCAGAGAGCTCAACGGCCGAAGGGCCAGCAGATAAGTCAGGGATAATTAAGAAACCAGCATCTGGATCTGGATCGTACTCAGAGTCCTCTAAAAGGAGTTTTAGAAATCACCGACAGCCCAGAAATCCCAGAGAGAAAATTCTTCTCCACTCTGGATCTAACTGCAAAAGGGGATTTTGCCGTCTTATCTCAGCCTTACCTCGTGCCCCCCATTAGCAGGAGGCTAAAGATTAGCTACATAACATTTATTACTTTTTTTTTGTTATTATTTAAGCACCTACATTTACGTTTAAGTTCAACACTATTTCCACATTTCATCCGCAGGATATCTAAGTTATTTCAAAAGAAAAATAATTAACTGTGCTTCCTGAGCATATATCCTTTGCTTACACATAACACTTTCTGAGCATATTTTTCCTTTAATATCTCTGCTTAAAAGGTTCTCTTTTTGCAGCTAGATTCCATCTGTATTAGGCTATTTTTTCTCTTAATTTTTTTAAATTAATAAACATCTGTCTACAGGCGCTGAGTGGCTCCATTTTATTATTTCTTGCTTTTCTTTTCATTTGGACAATTTCCTACTTTATTTATATTATCTTCTCAATGGTATTAGTTGCACAGAATATCCACTGAAAAAAAGCATTTTTCAGGGATAGTTACAGAAAGCCTGTTCCTTTCTCGTATTTGCTCTGACTTTCATAGAACTACCTACTTGTGGAGAAGAAACAGGAGAGAAACAAGGTTCTTCTTTCTCCTTCCACTCACAAACCCTTTTTTTCCTCTAAATAATATCACATCATCCACTGATTTCCCAACTCAGCACTGAAATTGCAAAAATCTCATTATTCACTTAGACCCCTCGTTGGAAGAAGGAATTGGAAATTAATTTAATTAAGCAGCAACTAAATTAAAATCAAAAGGTCTACTTCTTACAGTGATATTTTGCCGTGTTGACACAGGCTGAGTTGTGGCTGGAGATGCCACTTGGAACCCCAGCATCCGAAGATGCTCAGGACCTTGCTGGAGGAAGCCCATCAGCCCCCAGGCCCCTGACATTCTGCAGATGCTTTCAGCTGACAACTCAGCTAAGGAGGAGACCAACAGCTAAAAAGCAGTTTAGGAAATTGCTTGCCCCTCCTGTGCTAATTACCGGCTTACAAACGAGGCCTTATAACCAACTTTATAATTGGTTCTAGTCAGGACGAAGTCAGACAAGTCAGCTCACACCATTCCCAGGGCTGGAGCCACTAAATGACTACCTGAGAGAAGGCAGTTGATACCAGCTCCCTTGGGTTTAAGATAAGATGTTCAACACCTCCCTGGGACCATGGAGAGAAGGAGAAATCCCATAATGACACACCAAGCTTCTCTCACACATGGCAACCTACCAACAATATGAAGGTGCCTTGGTTGGCCAAGCCATTGAGTGCAGAATCAGGGCTACAGCTCACACGGAAGCCTGGGAAGAGCTTGAGGAATGAGATTTACAGAAGCCAAGGTTTTTGTAAGGAGACCACATGAATTGTTTGAATCATGCAAAAAACAGTTATGGGGAACATCCATGCCATGCCAGGAGAGAGTCCTCCTCACAGGGACACACTTCAGCACTTAACCAACCCATGAGTAGCACATCCAGACCACTCTCTGTACCAAAAGCACAGAATAATAGAATAGTTTGAGTCTTTAGGGGACCTCAAAGACCATCCGGTTCCAGCCCCCCTGCCCTGGGCAGGGACACCTCCCACAACACCACGTTGCTCCAAGCCCCCTCCAACCTGCCCTTGAACCCTTCCAGGGATGGGGCAGCCACAGCTTCTCGGGGCAACCTGGGCCAGGCTCTCACCACCCTCACACCAAAGAACTTCTTCCCCACATCTCAGCTCCATCTCCCCTCTTTCAGGGTCAAACCCTTCCCCCTCCTCCTAGGGCTCCCCTCCCTCATCCAGAGTCCCTCCCCAGCTTTCCTGGAGCCCCTCGAGGGACTGGAAGTGTCTCTAAGGTCTCCCTGGAGCCTTCTCTTCTCCAGGCTGAACCCCCCCAACTCAGATCTCAGGCCGTCATCTCCCCTCTTTCAGGGTCAAACCCTTCCCCCTCCTCCTAGGGCTCCCCTCCCTCATCCAGAGTCCCTCCCCAGCTTTCCTGGAGCCCCTCGAGGGACTGGAAGTGTCTCTAAGGTCTCCCTGGAGCCTTCTCTTCTCCAGGATGAACCCCCCCAACTCAGATCTCAGGCCATACAAAATTCCAGCTGTGCCAGTACAGGTCCTTCTCCCTCCTCCCTCAAAGTCTCTGCCACAAAGAGCCCAGGACCTGTTATTTCCGATTGCACATTTGCTTTGGATTTCCCAGTTTTCTGACAAACCCACTGCAGATAATCGATGACATTCAATAATCCCTGCCACTCGCCCTGGGTGAAATTCAGCTATTCCATTAAAAGTGCACATCCTTGTAAATGTTTCCGGATCGCTACTGCAACAGAGCTTTTAATAAATCGACTCCCAATAGCTGTGCATGCTAATAAAAATAATCAATTCAGCACTTAACACTTCAATCACAGGACATATTTTTAGCTTATTACTGATAGCCATGTTATAAAAACAGTAGTCTGCTATGCTTGATGCTTTTCTTGTGAAACTCGTGTAACGGTGCCAGAAACAAGCAAATAGTTTAAGCATTTTCCTCTTAAATACTTATTATATCTCAGACTAAACTAATAACAGAGAATCTCAGTTAACTCTGGCTCCACCACTATCTGGGTGACTATTCAGTTTGTCAGGCTGGCAACAAAGGTATTTCTTCAGTAATTACCTGGATTCTTCTGCAGTGATATCCCCTGAATTTAATTTTTTAAGGGATATTTAACTGAAACTGTTGAGGTATCTTCAAATCCAGCTTGAAGTTTTATTCTACCAAGTCTCACCTTTTCTATTGCTTTTTTTTCCCCAGTTTTCCTTAAAAAAAAATTCAAACTGACATGAGAAAGCCACAAGAGACCAACGATGCTTTTGTTTTCCAGAGGTTTTTTAACCTATTTTTCCACACAAATATATACATGAATATGCCATTTTTATATGTCATTTTAATTAGGGGAGCTTAATATTCCAGAAAGCTAAATTGCCTTGCGCAAGGTAGTGACTATTGCAGCAAACGTTTATTTTCTCTGCAAGCTCCAGACACATCTACATCTTGATTCTAACCATGAGCTTAATTACAAGCGTGTGACTGGATGCACTGAAGGCAGAGAGATCTGGACAATCCACAGTTTTTCTTCACTGGAGGATTCAGGGCCATGTAGGGTCTTTAAGTATCACTTAAGAATTCAAAACATATTCCGGAGAACCAGCAGGGCCCAGAATCAATTCCCATTATGTTTAAATTCCTTTATGCCAACACACACACTAATGGTCCCCATCTGACCAGCTCCATGCATGGGTCCTGCTGGTCCACAAGACACAGTCACAGAAAGATATGGGGTTGGAAAGGACCTCTGGAGATCATCTACTCCAACCCCCTGCCAAAACAGGTCCACCCAGAGCAGGTCCCACAGGAACATGTCCAGGTGGGTTTGAATGTCTCCAGAGAAGGAGACTCCACCACCTCTCTGGGCAGCCTCTGCCAGGGCTCTGACACCCTCACAGCAAACAAGTTCCTCCTCAGGTTTAGATGCAACTTCTTACGTCCAAGTTTGTGCCCATTTCCTCTTGTCCTGTCCCTGGGCACCACTGAAAAAGGACTGGCCCCATCCTCCTGACACCCACCCTTGAAGTATTTATAGGTGTTGATCAGATCCCCCCTCAGCCTTCTCTTCTCCAGAATAAAAAGACCCAAGTCCCTCAGCCTTTCCTCAGCAGAGAGCTGCTCCAGGCCCCTCATCATCTAATCATCTTCCTAGACCTGTGTAAGGCCACAGAGCAGAGTGAATTGTCACCTTCAATTCATCAAAACCCACTCAGCAGCTGGAGGAGGAAAGTTTTCTTGTGAAAAAGCAAGTTCTAAGAACAGAACTATTCTTCTGATAGAGCCCAATTGTCCTTGCAAAGAACCTTTTGAAGAAAGCCACCTTCCAGTGTTTAAATCGGAGTTTTGGTTTGAAGTTTCTCATGAGAAAAAGGCAAAACAATTACATTTGATTCCAATTGAAGAGAAGCTTCAAGGCAATATTTTTCTGTCACTGACTTATCACATTCTCTTTCCATAATGAACCTGAATCCAAACTAAAGAGGTAGCCTAATGAACAAAAGCAGAGACACAGACCTGCCTGCTGAATGAGCCTTTCAAAGCCAGCGTTAACGCATGGTGGCAGGACCCACCTAGTCCAAATTTTGGGGAAGTCCAGAATGGCCACAGCCCCTTGTCTCTGTGCCTGAGGAGCACCCTGGGCTCTGCGGTGCCCTGAGGAACTCCCCATCTTCTGACCATCTTCTGGCCACGTCCAACTCCTAAAGCAGCAGAGACACGTCTCCATGGACACCAGGACCAAATCCAGAGACTCTTTTGAGAAAAAAGCAAGATTAATTATTACAGGAATACTGTACAGGAATTAGTACAGGAATTCCTGAAAGACAGAAAGAATACTGTCCTTCTTGTATTTTATGTATTTTTATTGGTTATGTTGAATGAACAGCTAAAAGCAACTGATACTGATATTTTAAACCCTAATGACTAAAACTGCGAGGGAAAAATATTTAGATAGCCTTAGATTAGATCTTTTTTGATCTTAAGTTTGCTATTGAACGTGCAGCAGCAATGCCTGAAATAACTCCTGGAGCACCACTAAAACTGCGAGGGAAAAATATTTAGATAGCCTTAGATTAGATCTTTTTTGATCTTAAGTTTGCTATTGAACGTGCTGCAGCAACGCCTGAAATAACTCCTGGTGCACCAGAAAGCCCAAAGACTCCGGTGAAGGGAAAGCCTCTCCAAATGACACACATCCACGTGAGAAGATGCATTCCCCACTCTCGCTCTGTCTCGTGGCGTCAGGAGTCTGACTCACAGCCTTTAAGTGCAGCGAGGTCAATCTTCCAGCTCACCAGTGTGTTCAGCCACTAACCCAGACGTTTTAATGTATCTATTAAATTTCCGTTTTATTAACCTTCGGTAAAACGTATAGCAATAGCCCTACATCAATTAAAGCCTCCTGCTTCCACAACTCCTAGACAAAATTAAAATGGGAGGGGGGGTGGAGAGAGAGAGAAGAAAAAGAGGGATGCATTTGCTTATTTTCGAAGCATTAGTGTTATCTACACTGAAAGAAGCAGCAATTTGAGATCACGGCAATGCTATGAAAGCACTGAGAGACCCACAGAGTTCCCTGGTGCAAACATCTCCAAGGCACAAGCCTGAAGGTACAAACTAGAGAACACCACCCAAGCCATGAATTGAAATGGCATTAATACTTCTACCTTAAAACAGTTTTATTTCGAAGCAAGTTCTGATACCTTGTTATCAGCGAGAACAATTTGTTATCAGCTTTAGTCAAGTTTTTGCCTTCCTTGGAACACGCTGGTTTCTACAGTGACTTTTTTCAACTAATCCTGCAAAAATCTGTTCTGTGCAAGGAATGACATGGACTAAGGACTATTTACATGGGATTTCCAAGTGCACCAATCCTGCAAAAATCTGTTCTGTGCAAGGAACGACACTGACTAAGGAGCCTGGAATTGACATATTTACACGGGATTTCCAAGTGCACTAACACTCCCATTGCTTCAGGAATGCAGGAATTCGAGATTCAGTCTGCAACTTGATATTTGCTAGACCTTAGACATAGCAAATGTCACGTTAGGAAAGAGTACGGCAGATAATAGCATTTATTTTTATTACAGTGGGTTACACTCGATTGTCACAACAAACTCCTGTGGCCCACGGACACAAAGCAAATGTTCATCACACGAGGAGCAAATCATGGAGTGTGATGGACATTTTCTACGCGTCAAGCTTCTGTAAAAGCCTCGCTGGCCAACAGTTTATCTAATCTTTGCTCCCTGCTGACTCGGGGAAAGACAGGCTGCCATACAGCGGGGTTATTTGCACAAGCCTGTTATCGATCAGCAGAAATGATCTGTGCAGTTTATCTCTGCTGATTTGATTTTTACTGTTCCCTCTCCTCGCATAATGAGGACCTCCAGGCTAATTCTGGTAGATTTTTATCCACTGAAGTCATCGCCATGTCCTAATTCCAAATACTTTGGTTTTGTTTTTTTTTTTTGGCGGTTGGAGTTTAAAGGCCCAGCCCAGCAGGAGGATGTTCTGCCCCACAACCCCTCCCAGCAAAAACAGAATTTGCTAAAATAAAATTTGAACCTGGAAACTATTTATCAAAAGGTACCAGGATTATACAGAATTTATACTGTCAAATTACTACGATTATCCTTGGGATAATAACCTTTTTTGGATAATATCCTTTGGGTTTTTCCCCCCCAGAATGGTGAAAAATCACTCTGCTCCTGACTCTTTTCTTTCCCGAAGAGCGTACAGGAAAGAAAAAAGAAGTTGGATTAAAGGACAACAGAAAAAAGAAGACAAGAGTTTGTTATGGACAATATTCTGTCTATAAACTTGAGCGTAGGCCTTGAAACGTTGCCCTTTCAAATATAACTAGCAGCATAATATCTGTAACATCTGGGATTATTTATTTATGCATAATAATTGTAACTGTTGCTATTTAAAGAACATCTCTATAAATTCAGGAAACGGTATACATATGCATAGGTCCCCCCCAAAAAATTTAAAATCACTTTCTAAGTTAGTGGGAACCTTTACTGCGGATTTTCCAGTCCCAGAGGTAGGCTCGCTTTCTGTTTCACCCAATTCCTTTGCCAACAGTCAATATTCCATTTTCTGCAAACTCTCCAGCAATTCCAGTGAGGTTTCATAACCGATTTCCAAACTGCAACAGGCACCGCAAGGAAGATTCGATTTTACTCAGAATTATCACAGATGCCAAGTATGAAAAATCAACAATTATTTACTGATTTCATGCAAACAAGTTACTTCCAAGAATCATCATAAAAAATCAGAAACTTCATAGGTAATATTAACCCTATATACCTCTTTTGGCTCTGAAAGAAACTCCATGGACCATTTAAATGGACCTGCTTGCTGGCTGAGTACTCAAAGAAAGAGTGAAAAAGACTAAAAAATGAAAATTACACACACAAAACTAAATTATGCCCCTCTAACAAGAAAAATTGGCTGAAACATAACAGGGTTAATCAAAGGAGGCCCAAACCCATCCTGTTTCTCCAAGTCACATCTCTGATCAAGAGTGTACTCTCAAGAAGTTTCAAAACTCCCCATTAAATGAGGTCTCTGCCAAAATGTTACAGTGACTTTGTGGGGCTGAGGCCCCAGCCCTCCACTGCTGCCTTCCCCCTGGAATAAACAGCCCATCAAATATGCTCCAAAGTATGGGAAAGATTAAAGGACCATCCAAAATAGCAAGCACTCGTTCAAACTGCAAAATACGTGCAATTTCCAAACTATAATGAAAACCAAGAGGGCCATTTCTTAATACTTCTGAAGTCAAACAACTTCTCTCTCTCTCTCACACGCTGAATTTAATCACGACTTAAAAATAAGGTATGGAGAATCTCAAGCCACTTTTTTTTGCTTAAAAACATTTAAGGGGCTGCATAATTTCTGCATTCTGCTTCATGATCAGCAGCAGCAATCGCTCACACTCTACGCAACGCAAAACAATTCATGACCTTCCAAGAGATGACCTTCCAAGAGATGACCTTCCAAAAAAGATTGTAACCCCCCCCTCCTTTCCTCACACAGGCTGATGTTTCTTACACCAAACCTACAAATTCTGAGTTTCCCAAAGTCCTTCACTTTGAAACAGACACCTCATGACTTCCACAAGGAGCAAGGCAAGAGCCAGCAAACCCAACCCATGTGGGGACACTTGAGCTCCCATTGGTGCCCGAGGACACGGTGGCACAGACGAGCTTCTGCTGTTGTAGACAATGCCCAGTCAGACATCAAACTCCCTCACTTGAGGGGTTATTAAACAAAATTAAATTAAAAAAATAAATAAATCCTACATCTTGATATCACAATATACCTGAACCTGCGAGTAGGGATGACAAAAAAAAAAAAAACACTTGTTTTTTAATTTAACAAGTGAATCAGAAACAGTCAGACTCAGCACTCTAATTTCCTCACTTCCTATAATTAAGTGAGCTTTCAACACCTCTTCTAATTTACTGATGATTATCTTTTTATTCACCAAGCTAGATTAGAACATAACTGACATTCTTTGCTACCCACTGGTTCAGATGTTCTCATCTTTCTGCCTCTAAAGATAAGAGGTAGTTGTTCTCCGGTGGATTTATTTTCTTTCCTTTCCCCCGTTGCAGGCTGCCACGCGGGTGATGGAGAACCAGGAATCTTTCACAACCATCCCAGGTCGCCTTTCTCTGATCCCTGCACACTCAAGAAACAGCTCCTTGTTTGGTTTTATCTAAATTCTATTTCATCTGGCAAAGGGGGGTTTATTTTATCAACCTCTTTCCTCTTCTCTCCCGCACAGTACATGGAGCAACTGTTTCATGCTTTGATACGGCACGTGCTCAAAAAAATCAATCATGGTACCAGAAACTGGAGTTTTCCAGGTAATTTCCACAGCTCTTGATGATGAGAATGTCTCTTAAGAATGCAAAAAGAAACAAAAAATGTAAGAAATTAATATTTGAAGCAGAACACAAAATATTTCTTAGAATTATTCGGAGCTAAATGTGTCCAGTTCTGGGCTCCCCCGCTCCAGAAGGACAGGGAACTGCTGGAGAGGGGACAGCAGAGGGCTACAAAGATGATGAGGGGTCTGGAGCATCTCTCTTACAAGGAAAGGCTGAGGGACTTGGGGCTTTTCAGTCTGGAGAAGAGAAGGCTGAGGGGGGATCTCATCCACTCCTATAAATACTTCAAGAGTGGGTGTCAGGAGGATGGGGCCAGGCTTTTTTCAGTGGTGCCCAGGGACAGGACAAGAGGCAACGGGCACAAACTTGACCACAATAAGTTCCACCTAAACATGAGGAGGAACTTCTTTCCCTTGAGGGTGGCAGAGCCCTGGAAGAGGCTGCCCAGGGAGGTGGTGGAGTCTCCTTCTCTGGAGACATTCAAACCCACCGGGACACGTTCCTGTGGGACCTGCTCTGGCAGGGGGTTGGACTAGATGATCTCCAGAGGTCCCTTCCAACCCCATGTCATTCTGTGAAGTTTTGACTTGTTTACCAAATGTAACAGATATTCTCTGATTTTCTTTTCCTGGCTTTCAAATAATGCACAGGACCTTCTTCAGCACAACCATTGCCAGTAACAGTCCCTGGGTGACCATTACCCAGTAACCCACCAAACTGGGAGATGTTTCCTCCACCCACCTCATCAGCATTTCTGCAGACGTGAGCTAACGCGCAGCTTTCAACTCTTTTAATTGTTTTTGATGTAACAGTGTAATCAATCGTAAACCAGGAAAATCTTGTCTCACGAGATCCTGTCCCAGCCCACTCCCAAACCCATCGTTCCCACCTCTGCTTTTCCAGCTTCCCTTTGCTATTTTTATACTACTGTTCTTTGGGGGTGGCTGAGAAATGTCACTCCCCCAAATACGGTTTTGGTAACAGAAAATATCTAAGAATACTGGCTGATACCCACAGTCTTCTATAATACAGGAGATTTCCACGTGGGATAAATTCTGAAAAACTGCTTTAGTAGGAAATTCCTGAGAAGTGATAAGCAGATAATTTTCCCAGTTTCTGAAATAAACTTCCAAGCAACCATAATCCACTTCATCAAAACAGGAGGATGAATACTAATTTTCCCAGTTTCTGAAATAAACTTCCAGGCAACCATAATCCACCTTCATCAAAACGGGAGGATGAATATAGGAGCACACAGGACATCCATAGGGAACAAATATTCAATGTTTTTAACAACTATGAGATTTATACTCCACATCCATAGAACAAGTACCTTGTGGACTTTCGCGGCACGAATCTCCCCAAACTCCTTGTTTCAGCCAGGAAATACACATCTGCAAACGTAATCGTAGTTCTATCTCCAATCTCATCTCCATGCACTTGCCTGACTCCTTATGAATCAGATCTCTTACTGTTATTTCTCACCTTATTTAACCTGTTCTGTTCTGTCGTCCTTAATTAGTGCATTATTGTAACACACAGTCCCTGAAAAACTTAACATGCTTTATAAAAATTACAGATAATCAGGTAAGTGGGTCTATGGACCCCTTCTCTTCCTTGTCTAGTTGATCTGTCCCCAAAAGAAATTAATCTATAGTTGTATATTAATGACTCATAGATCCATTTATTCCATGGCTCACTGATCTCAGAATTCAGATCAGCCTCTCTCCCCTAAACCGCCTTGGAAATGGTTTGGAACCAAACTTCAGGTGCTCTACAGAAGCGATTAATGCTCCACATCACCCTGCACTCTCCAGCCTTCACCCCCACAAACAATACAACAGGTTTAACGGGTGTCACCTTTAACATCTCTTTTTAAAGCCTTCACACCTAAGCAGTATCTGAGTAGAGTAGCTATTTCTGCATCAAATCTCTGCACCACAGTCGTTACAGTTTAGAATCGCAGAATGGTTTGGGTTGGAAGGGACCTCACAGACCACTCAGTGCCACCCCCTGCCCTGGGCAGGGACACCTCCCACCACACCAGGTGGCTCCAAGCCCCCTCCAACCTGCCCTTCAACCCCTCCAGGGATGGGGCAGCCACAGCTTCTCTGGCCAACCTGGGCCAGGCTCTCACCACCCTCACACCAAAGAAGTTCTTCCCCACATCTCAGCTCCATCTCCCCTCTTCCAGTTTGTCATTACCTGGGGCTTTGTTCACCAACCTTCCCCACACCATCCTTACCCATCACCTGACTGCCATGTCCTGTCCACACAGTTCTTCACAAGTGCCTTTTTCTCAAAGTTACTCAGCTTCACCCTCTCTCTCCAAATCTACCACTTTTCACTATTTAGGAGACTGACTTCCAACTCAGAGCAGCCTATAAACCAGAATTTACCTGTCTTTCACATTTTTCAAATATGTATTTTATACTTTCTCTGTTGCTCCTCGTAACGTGTGGAAAGTATCTCCTATAAATATACAAAAGCTACCCAGTTGCTCTCTTTCAAATCCCAGTTGAAAACTGTCCTTCAGAAGATACCTGTTAAAAAAACATGATGTTTTGCACAGACCACTGCCTGCCAAATGGATGTGTTTCATCAGTGGGCTTCCCTCTTTTACTGACTTCATACTTGTCTCTTAAAACTGAATTGTCGTATCTAGGGGACACTTCTAATCCAAATTCTGAACAAAACATTGCAGAGCAGACCATGTTCCGTAACTTCACTCCCCAGGAACTACAAATGCACAAACACCAGTGAACAATAAAAAGTGTGTTTGGGGTGTACCAGTGAACAATAAAAAGTGTGTTTGGGGTTTTGGGTTTTTTTAAATCAGTTTTCTAATCAGAAATACAAATATAACAAGTTAAATGATTTTCAGAAATAGATTAACAGTATGTGCCAGAGAATATCAGGTTCTTGAGATTGCTCTGCTTGTGTTTCTCCTGGTTTTAATGGGTTTATTCCTGGGACAGCTACAGAATCCCCTTTTAGGCACCCAACCTAAGGGTCTACCTCTCCCATGGTCCCTGGGGAACCCCAACTACTCACTTTGGTAGGGAAATTACATAAATTAAACGGGGTGAACTGTACTATTCTATTGTACAACTGTGCAAACGCAGCTATGAGTAACAGCCCTCACGTGGAAACCAGAAGCCCGCTCAAGTGATACGTTCAAAAGTACTTCTCTACATTCACCCAGAATATTTTCAGCTTTGGGGGGGTGGTATTTTGCACTTCCAGTTCTGAGCTGCAGGTTTTTGCCGCTTTAGCTAATTAGCTGGTCCCTGGGCTGTGTGTAAACCCAAGGAACAATAACAAAACAATGTATCTCAATTTATGACTAAAGGAAATTCTTGGCACCGTAAGCACACTGCTGTATTTACTGATTTTACAGTGTAAACACATATGTTGCAAGACAGATGGACCTTTCCCCCCCAGCTTTCAGCAATGGGTGTCTCATCAGGGAAGGGATTAAGAAGATCTTAAAATCTTTAAACAAGGTTTCACAGTCCTTGTCGTGGCCAGCCCTCCACAAAGGCTGGGATTATTCCACACAAAGGGGTGTGCTCTCGGGGAGCAGCCAGCCCACACTAAACAGATAATTCAGCAGTGTTTTAATTATATTACAGAAAAGGGGTTAACAATAGATTTTACTATCAACTGCAGCCAGGTGGCTTTACAAGACAAAATTTGGGCTTTTCGGTTCATGGGATGCAGTTCCTGAATTCTCCATACCCCAAATAACAGCGGGGGCTGTGATTTTAGACAGACTAGCTCTCACATGAAACTACTTCTGCCACATTACCAAATCATTTTTGACACATCCTCTATGAAAATACAGTGGATTTTATATCAACAAGTGATACGTTCAAAAGTACTTCTCTACATTCACCCAGAATATTTTCAGCTTTGGGGGGGTGGTATTTTGCACTTCCAGTTCTGAGCTGCAGGTTTTTGCCGCTTTAGCTAATTAGCTGGTCCCTGGGCTGTGTGTAAACCCAAGGAACAATAACAAAACAATGTATCTCAATTTATGACTAAAGGAAATTCTTGGCACCGTAAGCACACTGCTGTATTTACTGATTTTACAGTGTAAACACATATGTTGCAAGACAGATGGACCTTTCCCCCCCAGCTTTCAGCAATGGGTGTCTCATCAGGGAAGGGATTAAGAAGATCTTAAAATCTTTAAACAAGGTTTCACAGTCCTTGTCGTGGCCAGCCCTCCACAAAGGCTGGGATTATTCCACACAAAGGGGTGTGCTCTCGGGGAGCAGCCAGCCCACACTAAACAGATAATTCAGCAGTGTTTTAATTATATTACAGAAAAGGGGTTAACAATAGATTTTACTATCAACTGCAGCCAGGTGGCTTTACAAGACAAAATTTGGGCTTTTCGGTTCATGGGATGCAGTTCCTGAATTCTCCATACCCCGAATAACAGCGGGGGCTGTGATTTTAAACAGACTAGCTCTCACATGAAACTACTTTTGCCACATTACCAAATTATTTTTGACACATCCTCTATGAAAACACAGTGGATTTTATATAAACGACACATTTGGGGGTAAAACAAAACACACACCAAGGCACTTAGAGATTTGCCAGAGAATAGACACTTTACCCTTCGCCTTTGTATGATCAAAGGTCTATTATATTTGTAGAATGAAAGTCCAAGTTATAATAATCTACTTTCTTTTTTAACTGAGGAAAACTAAGAATGGTCTCAGTCGACAAAGAAAAGGGGCAGATCCACCTGTGAGACCCTTTCTGTGCTCAGCAAAGGATCCCTGTTCACAGTCAGGCTCACCCCTGCCCTCTCCAGTACTCTCCGCAGCATCATCACAAGTTTTCCTTTCAAAGAATTGCCAGAGCCATCCCAGTTCATATTTCTTCCTCAAATTCTTTAACTGGCAAGACCATATCTCTCCCTGTTGGCCACAAACCTCAGCATCACCGCAGTAGAGCTGTTGGGAACAGCACCACAAGGTCTTTACCCCTGGTTCCACGAGAGAATTACTCAGAGACCCTTTACTCCTACTTTTTATTTTATTTTGAGGTGGTTTTTTGCTACTAGCAGATGATATAGCTAGTTTCTGAGACAGAAGCTTTGAAATTACATACGGTAGGACCTAAAAGCCTCTTTTTATTACGTTATGGAACTTGCCTCAAGTAGACTACAATCTTTCAAAGGCAAAAACCCAACACACAAACAGCAAAGTAAAGCTGTGCAACAACTGGAAAGACCATAGAAGACTTTTGTCTCGTATTTTAGAAGTCATTGATTAATTTGCATCTGCAAGACTGAGTAGGGGAAGGCAGTAAGAATGGATGCATTAAGGCAGAAGAGATAAGCGTGAAGGGCAACGCAAGAAATCTTTTCTTTTTACAACTAGTAAAAACTGACAGGAGTAAGACATTAGTTATTTCCTAAAGGAAAACAAGCTGCTATATTGAATTTAGGTTACGGGTTCAGATGAAAGCTCTTTTAACAAAGTAAGATGCTGTAGAAACACCACACTATAGCTTTCTCTTGTACACTTGCCATCTCCATCCTCTGACCTTGCACGGAAGAGAAATGTGTGCAACCACCACACTATTTGTATCGTGAAGGTTCTTGCTTACGAGGCTTCAAACCTGTTTTGAAATGCTCTTCCTAAAGCTTGGGAATGGAATAGTGTGAGATGACTTCTTCCTCCCCACACGCATCTTCCTCTCTAATTTATACTGTCAGTCTGATTTTAAATACTAATTTTTTTTTTCAGTTCACAACGGAATGGAATCACAACTCACAGAATCAAATCCCATTTTTCAGCGCAGTAACTGGCAAAACAGCCAACATTTTGTAAAAGGTAGGTGCTAAGAACTGACTGGCATTCTCATATGTTATGGATGAACACACACTCTAATGCTACTTAAAAGATTTAACGTCTGATATTCTCCTAATGAGATTAAGGGGACAAAGAATTGAAAACAAGGGATGTTTACAATTACTGGCACCTGAAGAGCGGTGATGTCACATGGAAAAATAAACTTTCCACCACAGATGAATTTCCTCGACAACGCAAACGTGCTGATCTCCAATTTGTCTCCCGGTACCTAAGATCATTTCAACCTTGTAACCAAGAATAGAAATAAACATAATAAAGCGTAACCGACAATTATCAGCAATTAAAAGATGAGCACATTTAAGTTACAGTAAAAACCAGGGTGAACTGAATAACTGAAAAATTAAAGTATCATTAGAAATATCTGACTGTAAGTGGGTAGAAGTCCCTACCACTCAAACATCTCACAACTTACAGAATGACCTTCTGCCTTTGGACTGAACTACTTTTACCTGGACAATACCTTTAAAATTTCCTTTTTTATTATTATCTTGCTATAATTTTAAGACAGTTGTAACATCAAGGAATGTAAACTAGAACAACGTTTGGATTGTCTTCTCAGTGAAAGGTTGGGCTCACTAAAATCCGAATTAAATTCCCATCTTCCTTCAGGAAAGCAGTATTCCCTTCCTTACCTTTCCCACTAAAACACAGAACTCTGCCCCTTCTGACAGCTTTTTTCTTGTCTCTTTTTGCTTTCCCTATCACGCTGCAGAGCCTGCTAATTCTTCTTCACCTGTTGCTATTTTAGGGTCTGATCCCAAAGCCACTGAAATATAAAAATCTTACTATTCATCTCTGTGCTGAGTAACATTATTTTAGCTTCATGACACACTAAAACCTCTTGTCCCCATTGTAATCATCACATTTGCCAATTTGCAATTTCTATAATCTTTCTCCTTCAAATCTCTACTTTTACTCTGTTATTTCCAAAAGGCGAATTTTGAAAGGGCTGAAATTTCAAATTCCCTAAGTGACAGGAAAAAGGGGCAATAAAGTTTAAAGAAACAGCCATTAGCCTGAATAAACATTACAAAACTCGCCTGAAAAGCTGGATGAAATTGTTTCACTTATTTCTGTTGACTCAGTTGTGTTCTACAAATACGGATCTGAGTTTTACTCAAAGGTACAGTCCCACCAACTTTCTGAGAGCATGAAAATGGGTCCTTCATCTCTAAACTGTAAATTTATTTATTTGGTTTTTTACATCTTAAGAGCTGGATATGCAGACAGATCCCAAATCTGTCCCAGGTGAGCACCCCAGCTCAGAGATTGCAAAGTACATCACCTTCCTGCAGGCTGTGCTTTGGGATCCCAGCTCCATGGTTTAAGCACGTGGGGGAGCTGGATTTGAGACCTTTCAGGAGGCTGAACACTTCAACATACCTTTCAAAGGTGAGTGCTCGGTTGGGCTGTCACCAAAAGAACCCAAAAGATTAACTCCTTCCACTGTTCTAATGAAACCTGCAACAGCCTTTAGTTGAGTCTTCTAATGACCCCGAATGAATTGGGCCTGAGATAGGCACCAAGTTCCACAGGAGGGATTTCTCTTTTCTGCCTCTAGAAATGTCTTTAAACCTCTTAGGTGGCTTCTGACAGCTTCTAATACTCCACAGTGACTTCACTTGAAGCCAAAGGATCCGAGTGGGATGCACCAAGTGACCTCCCCAAAGCCATACATCTGTAGCACCAAGTGACCTCCCCAAAGCCAAACACCTTCATAGAATCATAGAATGGTTTGAGTTGGAAGGAACAATAAAGATAATCTGTACTTCATAGAATGGTTCAAGTTGGAAGGGACAATAAAGATTCACCAAGTTCCACAGGAGGGATTTCTCTTTTCTGCCTCTAGAAATGTCTTTAAACCTCTTAGGTGGCTTCTGACAGCTTCTAATACTCCACAGTGACTTCACTTGAAGCCAAAGGATCCGAGTGGGATGCACCAAGTGACCTCCCCAAAGCCATACATCTGTACTTCATAGAATGGTTCAAGTTGGAAGGGACAATAAAGATTATCTAATTCCAAACCCCCTGCCCTGGGCAGGGACACCTCCCACCACACCAGGTTGCTCCAAGCCCCCTCCAACCTGCCCTTCAACCCCTTCAGGGATGGGGCAGCCACAGCTTCTCGGGGCAACCTGGGCCCAGAGTGAAACCTGGGCCCAACCACCCTCAGAGTGAAAAATTTCTTCTTAATACCTCATCCAAATCTCCCCTCTTTCAGTGTCAAACCCTTCCCCCTTGTCCTGTGGCTCCCCTCCCTGACCAAGAGTCCCTCCCCAGCTCTCCTGTAGGACCCCTTTAGGTACTCCAGGCCCTGCTATGCCTAAGCTGGAGGTGCTTAAGCCACCGCTCTTAATATCCCAATATTTTCAACATCTTTAACACTTCAACACAGACTTTTGTTTCTGTTATGGCCATTGAGAGCTCAGAGCTGTTACTACCGAGTTAAAAAAAGCTAAAACCAACAAACAAAAACCTTATTTATTTCCGGAGCCTTGATCCATGTAGTACTTACTCTTGAAAACCTCTTATCAGCTTCTGGAAGGTAAAATGCTATGATAAGATATGCAGATCTCATTAAGCTAATTTTTATCTAATGCCTTCTACGCTTTTAAAAGGAAATCCAGTAAAAATACTGAAGGCAAGGAATCTCTCCTACTTTCTTGCAGATTTTTGTAAGTTGAGGAGTTTTGAGGTCATATTTGGAGGCTTCTACAGGGTTTTGTTTGCACAGCAAACACGGGTGTTTTATTCTTCAGAGGTAAGGGAGGCTGCCAAAGTAAAATTTACTTTTGAACCTGGTTTTTAATAAAAATATTGAACTAGAGAGACGGTGTTTGGCAAGATTGAAAAACAAAAACAAGCATACAAGAAAATGACACCTTTCCCAAAGGGACAAACTAGAATCTAATCTCCTGAAAATACAAAAACTGCTTTCAAAAGCACTTTTCAAACTGCTTTCAAAAAAAAAAAAAAAAAAAAAGGCAGTCTTTCAACTTTTTAGCACACATTTTAGCTGCTGTGTTTAAATATCTGCTTCCCTGATTATATGGAAATGAAACAGCTCAAACCTTTCAATTAGTCATACTAAGCTGCTACCCGTTAGTGATGCGTCATACCCCTGATATATGTCACAATTTCCTCAAATTCAAAATGTGCTTTCAAAAGGCAGAAAGTTCTCAAATGCAAATAAAAAAAAAAAAAAATGTAAGAAATGTAACATTTTTAGATAACACGAACTGTTTGTTTCCTCCTCCCGTATTTTTTGCTCTGGCAAAAAGGAGGCTGAAAATCATAGAATCGTAGAATTGATTTTATGATTTTCAAGAGCTTTTTCAAGAGCTTTTCTTCAAAAATCAGAATTGCCATTTGCCACGTGCCCTTGCCCTCTCCCAAACCCAGCGCATCCAGCACCTCTCACTGTGTTAATGTTTTCTTTCCATAATCACTATAATGAACAACCTTTATAAATAATACATTTCCTTTGTTCCCTTTCGTTCTGGGGGAAGAATTCAGTCTCATAAAAGATCATCTATGACAGAAAAGAATCGTAATTTTAAAAGATATAAAAACATTAAACAGATCCATTTTTTCCATATAATATATTTTTGTATTTAATTTAAATACTTAGCATAATGTAATGTTGTTATAAAATACACTGTACATATTTAAAAATTACTAGTCTCAAGCTCTTCTCTTTTATGTGCTTTCTGTCAACAACTAGACACATTTTACCTCTTTTCTTTATACAGCCATTTCCAGAAATGTCACTATTCTCCAGTCGTAACCCATAACTTCATTACAGTTGTCAGCCTGCTCCTTGAATATTTATCTCTAGGATTTTCTTTCCCTTCAGTGGCATAGAGGGACTTGGGGGGGATGAAGATGAAATACAGGCTTTTTTTTTTTTCCCCACCTTGTGTTTTATATTTTAAGGGCTTCATTCAGGAATATATGACTAATTTAAAGAGTAGGCTGAATTCTAAATACACAAATAGTCCCACTGACTTGAAAGATGCTTTAAGCACATATTTACTTACGTTTATGAATCATTATTTATTTCTGCCCCAGTTACTTGAAAAGATGCTGTGTGTGTTTACACCGTGTTCGAAGCATACTGATCTATAGTCAAGAATTTTTTCTCAAAACAAAAAACTAGGACCACTTATAAATTACATAAATTAAACGTCCAAAGCTTCAGCATAAATATATAGACATATAGAATATATAGACACACAGGGCTATATTCAGGGCAAGTAGGATCAGCCATTATCCTTCACCATCACAAATAAAGGCCAATAGCCTGAAACACAGCAGCACATCTAAAAATAAAAACAATAATTAAAGATGGAACTGCAATAAAATAGGTGTTCTCTTGCTGGCATCACTCTGCCACACTCGAGTCAACAATTGCAAACTTGGTTTCAGCCAAGTGACTTAATGCTATATTTAGTAATTGGTAACAAACAAAAATAATCTCTAACTAAAGTTATGGGTATGTTTCTAGAGCCATCTGCTAGATGTAAAGAGCTGGATGTTCGAAGCATTTTCCCAGAGCGATCTCATCTGTCTTGTTGTCTGTGGAGTTAGAGAATTTGATGACTAAAATCAAAACCTATAAATAAAGATTTTGTATAGTTTTTAAATTTATACTCTGGAGGCTTTCAGATAATACAGCTTTTCTGTATTCCTTTGCTTTCGCCGTTCTGCTTTCATACTCCACATGAATTCTTTCTACTCACACAGCTTTTCTATCATCTGCAGCATCTTGGTCTGAATCCCTTTCAGACAGAGGTGAGAAGAAGGGGAGAAGACAACTCTCTGCAGAAATTCGTTACAAACCCTCCTCCTCTGTAAGGTGCTGAGGCTGGATAGTCATATGGCAGGAAGATGACCTCTCATGTCCTCATGTATAGACTGCAGCCTGGAGCCACCCCTGTGAAGAACTGCTGAGCAGGCACAAGTCCATGGTTTTCATCTTCTGTCCAAGGCACCATCTCATCACCCTGTTTGGATCCACCTCAAGCTTTTAGATACATCAGGCTGGTGGGTTTGCAGGAAACATCGATTTAGTGTGAAGTTTCAGATGTTGAGAGAGGAGAGTAGAGGAGCAACCACCTCTCCTCAGTACTGGAACAAATCTTAAAAGCCAGTGCTTGCCCTTACAAGTTTCCCCACGAGATAAAAAGAGCAGGATCTTCCACCACAAACAAGTCTGGATGGATTCAAACTAGCTGATAACCTAATCCACAGCACGAATTCAGCAAATAGTTTGAGTAAAAATGAACCAAAGTAGGTGGAAAATGAGTTTGTTTTCAAAGCACAAGCGTGCTTCCATCCGAAAGGCAGTTTGGGAGAGAGTCTCTCTCAGCAATCTCCAGAGAAGGTGGTTTTTGATGCTCCTGAAGGTTGAGTAGGATGACAGATAACCAAAGGGAGACTCTGGAATGCTCTACTTTCCCTGGATAAACAGATTAGCAGGGCCAATCCTATGCTCCTCACCAGAGAAGTCAGCATCAGCTCAATGGCATCCAGTGGGGACGAGAGCCCAGCCCTGCTGGTGACGGGCTTTGTCCTGGTCTCCCTGACTTCCACAGAAGCAAGAGCATGTGTGGCTTGAACTGCATCCCTCCTGTGCTCCTGTGGTGGAGATGATGCAAGGAACTCCTCCAAGGAATGCCTGAAGAGAACAGAAATTACTGCTTCTGCAAACACCCAGAACTAAGATTACCCCAGAACAACCAGAAGGAGAAGGAAACATCACTCTCCAGCTTCCTCACTGCTTTTCAGCAATAAGCCACAGCGGGGAAAAGACCCTCCTTCCAACTTTTTTCAGATGGATACAGTGTCACACCGAATATCACAACATTTGTAAAAGACAAACACTCAAAATGTGATAAGCACACGTGGAAGCCACTCTTTCCCTTTTGTCCATAATGGCTAAAAGATTCAAGCTAAGATTTATAAGCCTTTAGGTTTTTTCCTGAGCTTGAGAGAAAGCTGCTGATGGAGGCAGCTACTTCTTGGATGCAGCCTGGTTTGGTTAGGGAAGCCAGTAACACCTTTTTCCCTGGGCACAGGAGGAATTAAACCTCAGGGTTGGTTTCTCTGCTCGCCCTTCCCTTTCCAGGCTGCTCACGCCACCAAAGTGTCTGGGGCTCCAGCTCCTTTCTGCTTTTCTCCTTCTCCTCCCTACACAACCCTCCAAAACACGCTGCTCTAACCAGCAATACCTGACCAACTCCTTCGCTCACACAACTCTAATTAGCCCTGCCTAGACTGTTTAGCAGTCACTTTGTTTTAAACTATCTATCTAGTATATAAATTAGGGTTCTTTTAACACAAGAGGCAGGGCCTACTAATTAGCTTTTACCCAAACACTGGCATTAGAGAGGATTTCAGAAAAACTCAAAGTTATTAACCAATAGTGTATGGATTCTATTAATTATCTATAATCTATTATATAGAATCAATGTTTAATGATTTAATGACCTTCTTTAAACTGAAAGAGGGGAGATGGAGACGAGATGGGGGGAAGAAGTTCTTTGGTGTGAGGGTGGTGAGAGCCTGGCCCAGGTTGCCCAGAGAAGCTGTGGCTGCCCCATCCCTGGAGGGGTTGAAGGGCAGGTTGGAGGGGGCTTGGAGCAACCTGGTGTGGTGGGAGGTGTCCCTGCCCAGGGCAGGGGGTTGGAACTCAATGATCTTTAAGCTCCCTTCCAACCCAAACCATTCTATGCTTCTATGATATGATATGATTTCTATGAGTTCCAACATGAGGTTTTGTTTCCTTTGTTCAAAACCTCTCTGGAAATTGCCAAAGAAATTATTATTCTGATCAGAAATAACACTTTTTTCTTTTTTAAGTTCTGAAATGAATCCACAAATAAGTAAATATGTCAGAAGAAATGCACAGCATTTTTCTTTTTATTTAAAAAAGCCATTCTAACACAGCGTGTTTCCATTCTGTCCCTTTGAACTTCTGCCGCAATAGAAGTTCATGGTCTATATTTTTTTTTTTGGAATGGACTGCACTGTGCAAACTTCATTCCCACCCAGAAAGTGGCTGCTTTGTGAATTATTAAGCACTAATATACAAATATCATCTTATTATAAATGTTCCTATAACATACTCTGCAAAGAATACAACTTGCTTGTAGAGAATAATGGAGATAATATTTGCTTTTCAAGAAGCCAGCTCCCGAGAAAACAAACAAGGACACCCTTCCACCGTTCAGAAAGGTCAGATGTGAAAATACTGCCATTGCCAGAAGTGATGCTGATGCCTGAAAGCAGGAAAACAATCATACCTTCTTTGCACATGGTTAATAATGCTTTATCTTTTTACACAAAATACAAGCCTAAAGATATCACAACAATCTCTGGAAAGCTGATCATGAATTCTACAGCAATGCCACTTCTCAGCAATGTACGTTACTGAACTTAAGTATAATTTCTAATTTTCTATATTTCAGTGTAATAGGAAATAGATGTGTGACAGCTGTTCAGAACAAGCTTTAATATAATGGTACAGACCTATTCTAGAAAGCTATATATCATTCAACACTATCTAAAAACCAACAACCACTGCAAATAAAGGCAATAAAAAGATAAGCAGCAGAACTGAATTTTCTGTTGGATTGCATTTTCCATTTCACCAATACGATTCTGACCCAGAAGATCACTGAAAAACCAGTTACATGTTGCAGATGGTTTCTGCTAACAGCAAAATTCAACTATACTGGCACCTACTTCTACCAGTAGGTCCCTTTGGCCCATCCCTACTTACTAAGACCCCTCCAAGAATCAGCCACAGAAAAGCAACAACTAGAAACTTTGCATAGGGACTCTAAAAGGGAATAGCAAGCATCAATTTTTCAACATAAAACTTTAAAATGTATCAACTTTATAACTCGGAAATGTAAAAAAGAAATTATCGTACAGTACTTTGCTAAAAATCAATCTTTGATGTTTTGAAAACTTTCCAATGGATTATAGTCTTAGATGATGCCCTTCTCCAGCACCGAAACTCTGCTAGAGAAATATTAAACATTCCATTCTGCAGACATAGGGATACGCAGACGCCAGCAAGAAATTGTACCCTGAATAGATTTCCTATGTTTCCTAGAAGAAAATATAACTAAAATCTTCATCTGAGCCACCTGTGCAATAAAGCATTCAACATTTGAATCTGGATGTGATTTTAACATATTTAGCATCAATACGGTATTCAGAAAAGATTATTAAAGAAAGCAATGTTTAAAAAATACAAATTCTTAATTTCCAGTCACAAACCAAATCTCACAACCAACTCAGCCATGGGTTTTTGAGACAGCTTTTAAAAACGAATGTCAAAACCACATCAGAGTTTTTAATCAGTAAATGTTTGTATTAGGAACGACAATTTATAACTTTCAATCTGCTACCAAAAGAATGGGAAATTCAGTAGTAATCTGGGTTCAGCCAAAAAAAGAAAATATTCCATGTGCTGACAGGATACTCCTGAGCAACTTTTCCTGACAGCAGTTTGAAATGACTGTGTTTCAGTTTTTTAAATTATTATTTTTGTATATATTGCACATGCCAATTGAATGGGTTGCAACCAACGTATTGGTTTTATTCCAAAACATCAGGAAGTCCTTGCAGCAAAATGCTTCATATGTTCAACTCTGGTTGCTCAATAAATAACTTCTAGCAAAACTGATGATCTCCTTGAGCTCTGAGCAGCTCTGAATTTCTCGTTGCTTCTAAAATACCCTGTGATTTCTCAACTATGATAAATATGTTGAGCTTAAAGCCACATGAATGTCCTGAGACCCACTCTGATATTTTTAACTTTACCCACAAACTGAAGGCAGTTTTAGGGCATGATTCTCCTTACCAGGATACATAGTGAACTCTAAAATGTCACTGGGAGCTTGTGCTGTTTTTATTTTGGCTCCCAGGGAATCCACAGGCTGAAATAACAATTAAAAAAAAATATATATAAACCTACTCAGCTAAACTAAAAGTCCCTGTAAGCAGAAAAAAAAAAATTCAATGAGATACAAGGGTTAGTTTTTCTGTTTGGCTCATCCAAATAGAAAAGGGCTATTTGTAAAATCAGAATCAGTGGTTATCAGGAATTAAATGTTCTTCTAGCTCTCTCCATCATTTTGCTTCTCATATATAGTAACAGATATTGCACCCAGTCAATACGTGACACTATCACAGGATTCCAGATCAAGATCACAAAGGCTGAAGATCTGAAATCACAAGGGGACTTTGCTTTCCAGGTCATCTACAGGGAGTACGTGACCCGGATAATATCAACTCAATAAGCACATTATGAGAAATCATCCAACTTGTGAGCAGGTTTCAGAGCGAAACAGTAACAGAACTCCATAAATTCAAAGATCTGAGAAAAAGGAACGTGGAAGATCAAGAGAGATTTTCACACAGGAAGCTCGTGTCAAACAGCAGAGTCAATTTAGAGACCTGATAAAGTTTCGATGCTCAAATCCGATCAAACTGGCACTTAATGTAATTAAAACATTTCTAAAGTTCAGAATAAAACTGGTATTTTATTTAATAAACACCACTCAGCCATTCATAGGTTTTCAGTATGCAAATAAATACCACAACTGGCTAAAAATAATGAGTAGAAACGATCTTTTACTGAGTCTGAATAAGCAGAACAACAGTAAGGAATTTTTTTTTTTCCTTCTTTTTTGGCTTATTAGGTTATAAGGAATTTAGGATTAGCCGTGGACTTTATTGTACAAGTTACCAGTTGAGATGAAACAAGAACATACTCACACAGCTGCTGACCAAATTTCTGCCAAATTTGAATGGAGGAAAAGGGCCACAAATAGGTGAAGTTTGTAACAGTTTGATTAAAGATTGGAAGTTGGGTCATTCAGGACCCCAGACATCCCTAGAAGCAGCAAAGTGGAGGCACCCGGCAGCCAACAGCACACCAAATTTCAGAAGCAAAGTTACAAGCAGTTTTAATTGGACAAATTCTTCTTTTTAACGTTTCCATACACACGCACGTTTGTATCTTTTTAATGAGTTTATAGGATTTTACGGTCCTTGAGCCTGCTTCTACTTAGGTCAGTGTCAAAACTTTGTCTGAGTTCAGTGAAAGCAAATCAATCCAGGCGCAAGAACAATCATAAGGATCTGCTTTTTTTTTGCTGATTATTGGAAAAAAAACATAAAAATAAACCTAAGGAAAATTATTCTCCTCATCGTCACTCACTTAGGACTTCATTTACAACTGTTCACAAATACGTTTTCAATTAGCATTTTTCTTCTTACTTGGACACTTCTCACCCCATTTTAGTGGCTGCCCCAGTCCTGGCTCCCAATTAAGGCCACAGCCGGACGGGTGGGAAGCTGTGTTTGCTGTTTAATCACAGTTATACGCGCTTTAGGCTAAAACCCTTTGTAAAACTGCTGTGTCCGATTTACAGTCCAGACAAACTGTTTGAACGGGACCTAAGAGGATTCTGCTTTAATGCTCAGAAGGAATAAGGCTCCTTAATGCAGAAAAAAGCCTCCTAATGGAGTCTGCGTGTGGGTCTTCGCTCCCGCACACGTGTGAGAGAGGTACCCGGCCATCTCCTCCTCTCCTGCCCCACAAATGCTGATGGCTCTGACTTTTAAATGGCTAATGCTTAAGGAAATGCTGAAGTTAAACACTTTAATGTCTTTTTTTTTTTTCTTTCCTCTTAATGAGTAATGATTTCTCACCACACCAAGTGCGAGACGGCAGCGTTAAAATCGGAGCCGTTCCTTTCCAGCTTCCCAGTTTCCACAATAAGTGTCGTCTCACCAAGTTGGGATTTCAAGGGAAAGGTTCAAAGCCCGAGCGTTTGATCACACAAAGAAGTCTTCTGTACTGCCAGTTCACAAAATCCTCCATTTCATTTAATGCCTAACTATTTGGTAATTGCTCATATTCAGTCTCACACCAACTTGAATGATTTCAGCTTTTAATGTGCCTCATCTCATTCTGAGGCACATCAATCCGGGAGTAGATCGCAGCACCTTGAAATACTAATGCTTGTCACATACTTTAATCTCCTCTAAAATGTCTTGTTCCTCGTGTGCTTAAATCTGTTAATAGCTCTTTCTTCTCCTTCGGTTTTTACTTTTGTGGCAACTGATTCTAGTTAGGATGAAGTTTGTTTAATTTCCATGTTAGCGAAGTGCAGGAGCAATAATCTAAAAGCCTGAATTATTACTGTATTAATAGAAAGGTAAAACTGCTTTTTTCTAAAAAATTACTTTTTCCCCCAAGCATGAAACTCTCTCAAAAACCTATCTATAGAAATAAAATAAACTTTTCAGAATGTAAGGAGGAAGACACACAAGAACTTACGTGTGATCATGTACGAGGATCACCAAGATACACACAATTGGTATCACAGCTAAATTTCTGATATTACTGTACGGCACAAAGTCTGGGAATGACTGACACTAATGAGATTATTCTTCTGTTCCAGACTCATTTTTATTCTATTGTCTATTTAACCAGAAACATGTACTTACTATTGTTTTAGCTCCTTGCACGCCTTCCAGCTCTGGTTACCCTGAGCATTTCCCTCCCACATCAGCCCCTCCAAAGGACTCACCTTCCCAGTTGTGGTGAGGTCGGACACACGCTGGAGGTTGAAAGATCTCACTCGTGGTAGGGGCTCTGCTGAGAACTGATGCATTCACACAAAAGAATTGCTCAACAGAGCAAATGTGAAGGTCTTGAAGCCCTCATCATCAGAAGGATATGGAGGTGTTGGAGCGGGGCCAGAGGAGGTCTCCCCTATGCTGGGAGGGCTGGAACCCCTCTGCTGGGAGGGGGGGCTGAGAGAGTTGGAGGAAGGGAAGACCTGGAGAAGAGAAGGCTCCAGGGAGACCTTCCAGCCCCTTCCAGTCCCTCAAGGGGCTCCAGGAAATCAGGGAAGGGACTCTTAATAAGGGAGGGGAGCCCTAGGAGGAGGGGGAAGGGTTTAACCCTGAAAGAGGGGAGATGGAGCTGAGATGTGGGAAAGAAGTTCTTTGCTGTGAGGGTGGTGAGAGCCTGGCCCAGGTTGCCCAGAAGCAGCTGTGGCTGCCCCATCCCTGGAGGGGTTGAAGGGCAGGTTGGAGGGGGCTTGGAGCAACCTGGTGTGGTGGGAAGTGTCCCTGCCCAGGGCAGGGGGGTTGGAACTAGATGATCTTTAAGGTCCCTTCTAACCCAGACCATTCTATGACTTTTCCCAAACCCTTTGGAGAACGGCCGCACCTCTTGGATGAGCATTTTAAGGCTAAATTAATACCATCTGGACAATAACAACAGTTTTTAAAAAGGTGCTCCTCTGAAAAGCTGCTGCTTTCACACACACGTGGGGTTTTTTAATCCTTTACTCACTGCTTATTTCAGCCCACATGAAGGAACAGGGTGAAGTTACCCAGTCCCGTTATTCACTCCACAGTTTCAGACTCATCAATGTTTTTTCAGCCCTTCAGCTACCTCCAGTATTTACATAAAGCATTGTGCTACTCAGGATGATTAGGAACCTGCTGTGTGATTAAAAAAAACCCAAAGAAAACAAAAGTAAAAAAAAAAGAAAAAGAATAGTCTCTCCTCTATGGAAATATTAAGTAATCTTCATTATTTAGGCCTTTTTTTCCCCGGCTCGTTGTTATCGCTTCCAGCTCTGGTTACCCTGAGCATTTCCCTCCCACATCAGCCCCTCCAAAGGACTCACCTTCCCAGTTGTGGTGAGGTCGGACACACGCTGGAGGTTGAAAGATCTCACTCGTGGTAGGGGCTCTGCTGAGAACTGATGCATTCACACAAAAGAATTGCTCAACAGAGCAAATGTGAAGGTCTTGAAGCCCTCATCATCAGAAGGATATGGAGGTGTTGGAGCGGGGCCAGAGGAGGTCTCCCCTATGCTGGGAGGGCTGGAGCCCTTCTGCTGGGAGGACAGGCTGAGAGAGTTGGGGGGGTTCAGCCTGGAGGAGAAGGCTCCAGAAAGACCTTCCAGCCCCTTCCAGTCCCTCAAGGGGCTCCAGGAAATCAGGGAAGGGACTCTTAATAAGGGAGGGGAGCCCTAGGAGGAGGGGGAAGGGTTTAACCCTGAAAGAGGGGAGATGGAGCTGAGATGTGGGAAAGAAGTTCTTTGCTGTGAGGGTGGTGAGAGCCTGGCCCAGGTTGCCCAGAAGCAGCTGTGGCTGCCCCATCCCTGGAGGGGTTGAAGGGCAGGTTGGAGGGGGCTTGGAGCAACCTGGTGTGGTGGGAAGTGTCCCTGCCCAGGGCAGGGGGGTTGGAACTAGATGATCTTTAAGGTCCCTTCCAACCCAGACCATTCTATGACTTTTCCCAAACCCTTTGGAGAACGGCCGCACCTCTTGGATGAGCATTTTAAGGCTAAATTAATACCATCTGGACAATAACAACAGTTTTTAAAAAGATGCTCCTCTGAAAAGCTGCAGCTTTCACACACACATGGGGTTTTTTTTTAATCCTTTCCTCACACATCTGGACAATAACAACAGTTTTTAAAAAGGTGCTCCTCTGAAAAGCTGCTGCTTTCACACACACGTGGGGTTTTTTAATCCTTTACTCACTGCTTATTTCAGCCCACATGAAGGAACAGGGTGAAGTTACCCAGTCCCGTTATTCACTCCACAGTTTCAGACTCATCAATGTTTTTTCAGCCCTTCAGCTACCTCCAGTATTTACATAAAGCATTGTGCTACTCAGGATGATTAGGAACCTGCTGTGTGATTAAAAAAAACCCAAAGAAAACAAAAGTAAAAAAAAAAGAAAAAGAATAGTCTCTCCTCTATGGAAATATTAAGCAATCTTCATTATTTAGGCCCTTTTTTTCTGCTCGTTATCAAAATATTAAGTAATCTTCATTATTTAGGCCTTTTTTTCCCCGGCTCGTTGTTATCGTGTATGCTTAATAATAAATGTCCTGAAACTAGAAGATGGGTATATTTTACTCTTCTTTACTTTTAAATGAATGATACTTGATGATTTGAAGTGCTCTTACATTGCAGTTCCTACTTAAACAGTAATTTAGCAGTAATAGTACCAAGGATGGGGCAGGGTTAAAATATTTTCTTGTTTTAGTCTGTCAAAATACTCATTGAAACTAACATACCTGATACATTAAAATATTTATGTGAAATCTGTCTGTTCAGCACTCAAGCACAGAACGGATAAGTATAGTCAAAATTCTTACTGGATGTCAATCAACTTTGGAATGAATGGAACCATTCAATTAAAGAGCGATGATACAGGAGCAGCCGTGGATTTACACCTTGGGATCCAGTAAATACCACCCATTTTCAGAGCAGAACGGGGGACAACGCTGGCCCTAAACTTCTCCAGGGTTCTTCATGTTTTCTTTCAAAACGACGAGGCGAAGGAGATTAAAATCAATACAGGAGCTGGTTATGAAATGTCACTTGGGCAGTGTAGGAATCTCACTCCATTCATCAAAAATGATAATTTCTCAAAATGTCTGCTCAAAAAAGGGTCATCTGCAAAGGTGTTAGGAGACTTCAAACTGCACTCTCGTTTTGTAAAAATTTCCAAATATTTTTTTAAATTAGGACAGTGACATTTTTGTTTGTTTGTTTGACCTCTATATATGGATAATTTCTCAAAATGTCTGCTCAAAAAAGGATCATCTGCAAAGGTGTCAAGAGTGCAGTCTGAACTCTCCTGTTTTGTAAAATTTTCCATATTTTTTTTTAATTGGGACAGTGGCATTTTTGTTTGTTTGATCTCTACATACGACCTCTGTACTTTAGGAAGAGATCACCAAACACTCAAATGCAGGTCAAGAGCCATCTCGATCACTAGGCTGAGTTCAGGTACCACCTGAACTTCCACATTCTTCTTCCAAACCCAAAGATACTCAGTTCTGGAGCAAAAACTCTATTTTCTCTCAACACTTTTCACGTTTTGTGGGAGGGGAGGGGAGTTCAGCATTTCCTAAATGTCCGTTTCCCACACCCTACTATGCCTAATGTCTTTTTTCTCTTCTCTTTCACTTTTCAGAGGACAATTCCAGGGCCTTCTGAAGGAGCTGCTGATGTCTCCCCACCGCCAGGGGATGAAAAGTGCCACTTATTTGCCATTGTACATGTGAGATTGCAGCAGAGCTGCCACGGAGCAACAACGCTGGGGACTGAATAAGTGT
The DNA here is from genome assembly GCF_001431845.1 of Calidris pugnax. NCBI lineage: Eukaryota > Metazoa > Chordata > Aves > Charadriiformes > Scolopacidae > Calidris > Calidris pugnax. Next base: position 598,486 of record NW_015090831.1, on the reverse strand, counting down.
CGAGTGTGACACTTGGCAGGGCTGTCTGCCAGGATTTGAACCTGTGGTTCCAGAAAGTCTAGATGGTAGTCTAGGAAATCCAACCTGCTGCTTAGATGATGAAACCATCCCCAATTTAAAACTTGCAGCCTTATTCCTCTGGAATGCGCCTTCAGATGAATGGAATAGCCAACCATGCTGGATAAGCACATTAACTGGATGCTTTTACTAAAATGATCAGAAGTAAAATAACTCTGTTGACATTTAAATTGTCATAATCCGTCTGCAAAGCTCACACTCCATTGAAATGAAAAGGAGCATTTATTTCTTAGGTTTTTATCCATATACACTTATATTAAAGAGGTTACCTCTGCAGTCATAGGGCACTTAAATTAAAAAGTTGAAGGAGATCCCTGTTGCATGTACATACAATCATATGGTCAAGATAAACATGAACATGATTCCACACATTCTTCAACAATTAAGGAGAAATATTGCATCCCCAATGAACAGAACTACCCTGGCCACCTCATCAGGAAATACACAATCTCAAACATCTGTAAAAAACTGTTAAGTGTCAGTTTTTATAAAGAGCATTGAAGATTGCAATGAGGAATTGCCAACAGAAAGATTTCACTCATTTTCCCAAATACTTAATGCCTGTCTTGAAATTACTGGTGCTTAACAGCTGCAATAACTATAATTGGGTCACTACAGCTTTAATCCCACTCTCACACTTGCATCTTGAATCTAAACAGCTGAAAATCAAATCAGGAATGAAGTAGCAAAACACACCTTAAATTTTTGAAGCAGTGGCACTATTCTAACACTCCAGAGGTAATTATTATCCTTAATAACACCAGATATGATTGAGGCTTTTAACAAAAGGAATGCTGCCTTGAAACCGTCTGCTAGTACTCAGAATTTGACTGCCATGAAAAATTGTCAGCTGAGGAATAAAAGTGCATTATTAATGATAGGTACGTGATGGGATGTACAAACTCTGCCCAGAAAGGGTTGGGAAAGGTTAAATTCCTTTACTGGTAGGAGGAGAAAGTTGCACAACATGCCTTGGCCAAGGCTAAAAGGGAAGACCTTCTAACCATGATATCAAAAACAACAGGTTTGAAAGAAGGGGGTTTAGATCAGGATGTATCTGTGGGTAGGAATGGATTTTCTATAGATTGAACAACCTATAGTTACTGTTTTAGTAATGATTCTTTCCACACACAGTGTTGTTGGACACTGCAATGATCTAAGTGTTACTTAATATAAAGTTATTTCTTTAAATTAGCCAAATCAGGCACAATTTATCAGGTAAGATAATCACATTTTTCAGATATTATCAATTCTAACATTTTCCGTTGAATAACTCAGGAAAATGTGTGTATATTTATTCCAGCACTGTATGAAGAAAACTGCTGGCATTTGGTTTAAAGAAATCAGGGATGATAATTCCTGCTGGAAATAACAGACCATAGCTCTTTGTGAGCTTTCCCCAAGGATTTTGTGTAACTCAGAACCAGTCTGGCCTTCTGTTTTTGAGATATGTGGCAAACCAAAATGCCATGTTGCCTCCTGAACCACCCCCTGCAGCTCAGATTCAAAACAGTCTTTCAGCAGATACTCCAAGTGATGTCACCCACAGAGAGTAGCTCAGGCAAGTGCAGCACATCTGGAAGTATCTGATTAACGCACTGACATCTCCCTCAAAAGTAGAAAATTGCTATATTCAGGTAACAAAAAGAAAATACACCCAATCCCCGCACTGACATCTCCCTCAAAAGTAGAAAATTGCTATATTCAGGTAACAGTCTCAAAAAGAAAATACACCCGATCCTGAGACACGCTGTAAAGAACTTTGTACTTTTAATTTCTAATGCGAAGACCAAAGCAGTGATTATGATCCTGCTATTGACTTCACCACGCATTCTTTTAAACTCTGCTTTAAAAAGTAGCGTTCAAAAGTTTGAACAGATCTTTGAGAAGCATTAGTTTGACCGAGATATTTTCACTTGAATTTTTAAAGACACATTTTTTAGGAGAAAGATGTAAGGGGAATAATAAAGAGTCTGAAAATTAGCCTTGCAAAAAAAAGTCTGCTGAAAGTTATGCCCATTAGGACAAGCCTGTGCCAAGACCAACACTGAAGAGTGCTCTCAGGGGAGCAATCAGGTACAAGGGCTGGGACCAAACAGGCTGCCCTTTCATTGCAGTGCTGTTCAGATGTGTGGAACACACATGAAAAAGCCAGATGAATTTATGGAGGCTGAAGGAATATTAGGCTACACTGTTATTTATTACGCTACAATGCTTTCCTCTTCTTTGTAATAGTGCTAACCAGTGCTGTTCACTGGAGTGAAAGATGAAGCCATGGCTTCTAAACCATTCTTGCCTTCCTCATATTTATATATTTTAAATAATTATCCCTAAATACTACAACAGATACTACGAAAAACACCTTTATATATCTCTCTGTTCTATACCAAAACGTAGAGAGCCTTTTCTTAAATTATAAAGGAAGTCTGTGACAAACTGGGAATAGGTATTTTCTGAATCTGTCAAGCACCAACAGCAACCAGAATTTGTCCCAAATTCACCTTTTCTATCTTAAAAAGCGACACAAAGAAAGGAAAGCTGCTTGACACACAAGAAAGCTAGATCAATATCAGAAAGCATGACTCACCTGAAAAAGCAATGATAAGAACATGAGGATGGGAGAAAATTCAACAACTTGGGCCAGAACACACAGAAATACAAAGCTGCACAAGAAGTGAAAGCCGAGGAGCAAATGCCTAATTAAAACACTGATGAAGGGCAGAAATCCTGTCACAGAGCTTTACTGCTTGAATTCATATTCCACCTCTGCCTACCCATTGACAGCTGGGCAATACATGTTATAAATACACCAGTATATCCCAAGTCTAACAGTCCAGCTCACACTGGCTGGGGTTGTTCATCCATGGAACTGGGTAAAATTCCATTAAGCAAACCATCAAATTTTTACACTGAAATCAAGAAAACTTAGTAACTTTTGTGCCTGACAGTCTGAACTAATGGTCAGTACGAACAGTAATAATTATCCTATTCTGCCTCTCAGGGCTTTTAAGCTCCACTACTAATTGTGTGATAATAAAACATGGTTTCAGAACTTTTCACTTAAGAGGGGTTTTTTTACAACAGGAAAATGCCAGCAATCACCACGCTTTTACACAAAGAATTCAGCTCAAGTCAAGATAGATTTCAACTTTGACACAAAAAGCAGAGAAACAGATTAGCTGGCAGCTTTTTAAGCAGTTGGCAGGGAATAACTATAAATTCACTTCTCCCACTGGCTTAAAAAGAAATTTGCTATACTTATTACTGGAAAGAGACTCATAGAGGAGATTGTTCCAATCAGAACATTACACGGTACAGCAGCACTTGAGTTCAGAGTTTCAAAAATATTTGTACTGAGGATTCGAAGTCATGAGAACACTACTTCATTTTCTAATTGTTCCTTTGATACTTCGGATTGAGTTGTTTCAAAAAGGTATAAACTTAGTTCCCCACATTTCTCCAGTCTCTTCAAAAATCTCACCTTTCTCTTTCTTCCTAAAAAAATTTTTTCCCCCCCTAAAGACAAAACATTGTCTGGTACAAGAGACACAGAAGTGTGATTTTCGGTTTCTCACTGCAAGACACGGCAGCAAATAGTTTAATTTTAACTTCACAGATTGTAAGGTGTGCGAGTACAACATTTATACCTCCCCTGAAATAAACAGGACCAGAAAGAAGCACTCAACTCCTAATCTGCCAAGGTCAGGGAGGGCACGCCAGGTCACTGCATTAAGGCCTGAGCGCTAGTAATAGCTGCTCTTCCTTTAAGATGTCACTTTGCATTTGTCTAGAGAAATCAAGAAAGGAGTTCAACACACTGTCATGTAGGTGACAGGCAGAGGACGCAAGTTTTTAATCAGTAAATTGGTTTACAGAAGCAAACTTTCTGTTAAATTGGATTCCAACGGCAGACAACATTTCAACAATAAATATACTTTTGCCACAGAATGATTCTGTTCATAAAGAGCTTACCTCAATAGGACTGTCTGGTTGGGTTTTTTTTTTTCCCCCCTAAATTCAGACATGTAGGTGATCCATGTTCATCTCAGACACAAACTTCTAAGAAAACACTACAACTGCAGTTAAACAGTGATGGGAAGAGCTAACACATCCTCTCACATTAAGATGGCCAGGCCAGGCAGCCCAATGCCTTCTCTAATTTCCAAAAGCAGAAAATGGCAGCACTTACACCTTTCTCCTATGAACATTTAATACAATTCAGACATCTAAATCTCTCTTGGGCTCCTTTAGATCACTAAATTCTCACAAGGCCCCAAAAGATATCTTAATAAGGTAAAGTTTTTTGTGCGGTTTTTTTTTTCCAATCATCGTTGTTGCACAATGTGGCAAAATGTCAGAATTCCCAGCATTCCCTTCAAAGTATTTTCTTCATGGGAACGTACGTAAGAGGTGAAAGAATGGAAAGATCTGCAGTATCTCTGGGTATTGTCTAATCTGAAGGCCTCCGTAGTGGACATTTTGACTATAACCAGATGGCTGGAGGCTGCCAAACTATCCCCATCTTCAGCATGAATAATATTTTATTAACTCCTGTTTTTCTCAGCAGGGTTACACAGATTTATCTGTGTCCCCCACTTCTGTCAAGTGTCTAAAACAAGGCTGAAAGGTGGCTTCCAACCTTTTCTAAATGAACCTTTGGGTCATTACCTTCTGCCCTTCGTACCTCATTCCCACTTCCAGGCTGACATCTCTTCGCTACTTCAAGCCTTTTACCCACTTGATTATAAACCTTAGAATGAACACAATTTAACTGGTAGAAAAGTACTTAATTAAAAGTCATCATCTCAATCTACTTGTATGGAAATATAGCACAGCAGCTTAAGGCCTCAAAATGAGATGTACAGCTTTAAAACCGCATAATCTTTTTATTCACTCAGACCGCAGCACGGGCATTTTATGACAGTTATAACAACCTATTAAATAATACTAGAAGATCTGAAAAGTTTGTGGAGTCCAGCATAGAATCACAGAATCATCTAGGTTGGAAGGGACCTTTCAGATTGAGTTCAAACATCAACCCAAAACTAACAAAACCCACCACCAACCCATGTCCCTCAGCACCGGGACTGTCTGGCTTTTAAATACTGTGGCTGAAACCACGACACCCCCAGGGATGGGGACTCCACCACTGCCCTGAGCAACCTGGTCCAATGCTTGACAACCCTTTTGGTGCAGCAATTTTTCCTAATATCTAATCTAAACCTCCCCTGGCACAACTGGAGGCCATAAAGCATGCAGACGCAGACCCACGAAGAAGCTAATGTCCCAAGGTCCTAATACCTTGACCCTTCTGGGACTTGGGTCTTTTTGGTCTGGAGAAGAGAAGACTGAGGGGGCATCTGATCAATGCCTATAAATACTTAAAGGGTGGGTGTCAAGAGGATGGGGCCAGTCTTTTTTTCAGTGGTGCCCACGGACAGGACAAAGGGCAATAGGAAGATCCATCTAGACCTGGGGAGGAGATTCTTTCCTGTGAGGGTGGCAGAGCCCTGGTAGAGGCTGCCCAGAGAGGTGGTGGACTCTTCTTCTCTGTAGACATTCAAAACCCATCTGGACACGTTCCTGTGCAACCTGCTCTGGGTGACCCTACTCTGGCAGGGGGTTGGAGTAGATGATCTCCAGAGGTCCCTTCCAACCCTGTATCATTCTGTGACTCCAGAATCTACACTGGCCAGAACTTGCCTGTGAGTTTGGTCACTTTTGGAAAAAAATTACAGTCATAAACATCACTGTTGGCAAGGTCACACCAATTCGTAACATCCTGCCTAGTAGAACTATTCACTGTAGAAGACAAATTCTGTACAAGAACCTTGATTATCAAATTCTACTTCCACGTTGGAGAAGCCAGCACAAGTCACAGCCGTCCGTGGAAGGCTGTAAATCATCCCACCTCAACAGGCACTTCTCTGATTGCCCGCGTGTCTCCCACAGAATATACTGGGGAGAAAAGCTGATTAGCATTCCAGTTAATAGAGCCCAAAGCTATTAATAATAAATCCATTAGAACTTTTAATTAAAACCCCTAAAACTAGTCAGGCAAAATTCACCCCATGTAATAAAATAAATCTATAATATCAGTAATAATTAGCAATGTATCCTGTAGGATTAAAAATAATTAAAATAATTACATTTTGAAGTATTTTTAAATAGGTAATAGACTGCTTCAAAGAAGCTAATAAAATTATATTCAGAACCTGTAGGCTACTGTCCTGACAGGATATACTTTGAGTATAGTCTAAAATAATGAACTTACAAGTAATTAAGAAGTATCAGGCACTGGATAATTATTTTGCAAGATCTTGCTTTCCTTCTTGAAGATAACAAAGATTTCTGGACTCTTTAAGCAAAATTTTGTAAGTTTATCATCAAATTTAGTGTGTTGCCCACTGTTCACAACATCCAAGAAGGTATCAAAATATTGCTAAAAGCTGTGATTATAGTGGCACACAACAGCACAGGCAAGTTAGAAGCCCAGAATTCCTATATAGGCACCAAAGTAAATAGCCAGTTGTCAGGGCTGATAAGAAGTGACTTTACTACCAATTGGCAAAATAATTGCTAGTAATTTGAAGATTTTTTTTTTCTGGGGCAGCTGACATGAAAAAGGGCAGTGAGTGAAGAAGAGCAAAGCAGTTAAGAAGCCAGTGGACGCCAACCAGGAAAAATTATTTATGATACTATAAAGCTATAAAGGGAAGTTTAGAGTGGACCAAGAGTGAAGGAGAAAAACACAACCAAAAAAACCCCTATTTGCATTGCATTATATAAAGACTCAATAAACTTGGACAAAATTTGACCAAAGGCACCATCCTCCAAAGCACTAGAGGGAAAATTACTCTGCAGTATAAATTCTCTAGTTGACTGGAAGTTTAAGTCATCTTACTTGTCAGAGGTTTGCTGCTTACAGGCACCACAGAATTCTTGCAGATAATATGCAAAACTTGAAGAACATGGGAGAAAGGGAAAGAGAATTATACAGTTTCCATGAGGCCTGACAAGTTTAGACATACAGCTTAAGATTTAAAAAAGCAGTTCTACTATACATAATTGGCTCTTCCCCAACAATTTAGCTAAGTAAGATTTATGTAAACTCCTGTTTCTCAAGACAGATATCTAAACTGCACTCCACCCATACTGAATCTGCCAAACTTTTTTGTTCATAAACAACCCCATTTAGAGACGTATGGAGCTTAGGGGAAGAGAAAAGGAAATCTCCAGGCTAAAAATCCCCCCAGAAGGAAATATCTTACTGGAAGAAATGATCCGATGTGGAGGAGTTTAAGTAGCTTATCAAAATGGAAAAGGTGTATGAAGAACAGACCAGCATTACCATGGACAAACTGAGTTCCCCTACTATAAGCCTATAATAAATTATCATCACACACACAAACCAACCTCTTTGTATGGCACAAAACCTCAAAACCCAGAAGCAATGTGTTTCTTTGCCCAAAATAAAGACTTGTTTCAAAATTAGATTTGATTTTAAAAGAAATCTGGAACTATTAATTTCTAAAATTTCAATTAAAAATCACAGCATAACCTAATAGCACTGACAAAGCAAGTCAAACAAAAACTGGAGTAGATTAAATTTCATCCACCTATACCTATACATTGAAGACTTAAAATCTAAGTTGTCCCACAGACAAAACCGATGAAACACTTCTGGTTATTCCTCTTTGAACTGTAAAATAAACTTTCAACCTCTGTTGCTAAATTCCTCAGTTAATATTATCAAAACCTCCTTCACAGAAGGGCTAACTACTGCATGGGTTTGAGGTTGGGGTTTTTTTAAGTTACTTCCTTAGCTCTTAAACCATAGCATAAATTGTAAATATCTTGAAAAGATATGAATGAAAATATGGGAGAATGAATTAGAAGCAGCAAGTATTTTATAAGAGGTGGTGGTTTGGAAGGCAAGAGCAGAAAAAGGAAATAACTGAGGCATCAAATTTAGTATCAAAACAAAGCAAAGTTATGCACAATAAAAGAAATGTCCATGTTAGATGGTAAAGTATTTAATCATGTAGCCAAGAAGTTTTCCTTTAAACTTCCAGTATTCCACAGCTATAAATCCAGAGTACAGTTCTTGAGTCTGCAGTTCCCTCCCTCCCAAGTAATGAGAGTGGTGGTTCGAGAGAAGAGATGCACAAGAATTCTGATGTCAGATCACCAAAAAATCCACTAATTTACCATTTTCCAAACAAGGTACCGCATCTTCCTCTTGCTCCCTTCTCTCCTAGATCAGTTTCTAGAGTATGAGATGCATCAGCAAAGCTTCCCCTCACACATACATGTTAAAGAGGCCATGGATAACACTCTATAAAATTTAATGCTGTGTCTGTTGGGTTTGAAATAAAAATTGGATGCTAAGGGATGCACAGAAAAAAGGGTGATCTATTACTTAAGTTCAATCAAGGTCTTGTGCAAAAACTCTGACTTGGGTGGCATGTAATTAAAGCCCCTCTTTGGTGCACTGCAGCAAAGATTGTATGGTTTTAGACCAAGCCGAATCCTGTCCCCTCCTCAGAGCTGCTGTACCTCAGGTGACAGAGCTGGCACATGCTGCCCACGGGAGATGGAGCTAATGGGATGGATGTGGCCAACCAGTTTTAGAGGCAGCCACCCCAAGTCTTTGCACCATTTGGATCTGGGATCAGGGACTGCTGCTAAACTTTCAGGTTAAGCATTCTGTTTATCAGAACAGCTCCATTTCCTTTCTCATTTCAATTATATGTACCCAGAAGATTAGGTGAGACTGTCAGGTGTCAGGGACCAACGTGCTGACAAGGTGTCAGAAATGCAGAGCAGTTATTCTTACCAAAACTACCTAATTCTGTCATTTAGCTAATGAAGCATCCAAAAGGCAGAAGCAGCTTCCTACTTACCTGGTTAAGGCACTAGTAGAGAATAGAAAGGAATTTGATAAATGGGCACTCGCCTGTTCCTGTTACTGAAGACATTTGTCTCCAAGCACTGAGCAGACTTGGGCACTTCCTTGATATCATCTTTGCTTGATATCAAATCAACACGTATGCCCCGAATTAAAATTTTCCAGGGATAAATAGAAAGTCTCACAGAAATAGATCATCTTTGCCAACTTTCTAAGTAAAATGCAATGATCCTTCTATACTCTGGAAAGGAAACGAACACCATGTAAGAGCAGTTAAACTCCTCCAACCTCAACTGCGTTAGAGAATTCCCATCCTATTGGTGTCTCCTGGATGTTCATCCAATACCAAGTCCATGGTCTGCACGTCCTAAAGTCCACACACAAAGACTGAAAATAAATACACGGTACTAATAAACAGAATGCAGAAAGGCAGTAATTAGAAGCAAATGTAATGAACTGTTATGTCTAGACTATTCCACAAAGACTAGATTTTTAGCTCTTTTATTATGTGTCCCAGAAAAAAAAAAAGTAACCGCCATGAAAATGAACATTAAGAAAAAAAAAAAACATCCCTCAGAAAATGTTTCAGTTTTAAGGAAGAACAATAAAAACATTTTAAAAAGGAATCAGAGAGCAGGCAAACAGACAGAACAGGATGAAAAAAACCTTCCGCTTAAAAAATTTGCAAAAAGTCAAAAGCAGAGAAAATTATCTGAAATACTTTTGCAGTAGAAAAAAGATATTTAAATAAAAACCATCTAGCAAGGTAAAAGTGAATAGCAGCTCTAGGAGTTAGCAATTGAGCTTGGCAGTAAAAATAAAAAGCTGAAGTGATATACACTTGGATACACTGAGACTCCAACGGAGGGTTTTCATTACCAGAAAGATTTAAATTAATGACAGGAGATTAACGGAAGAATAATAAAAATCGTAAGTGAACAGAGACAAATGAAAAATCATCAGAACTTTGAAAAAAAGCCTCAGATATAGACACCACAGTTTAACACAATTATGAATAAATTGGGGGGAAATGAGCACTGCCTACACACTTTTAAATGGTATAAATATTAGTGCAGAAATTGCTGTATTTAACTCCATGGGAGTCTTGCCATTGTCTATATGGGGGCAATGAGCTGACTTGCAGAGAAGTAGGAAGGGAGAAATATAGGATACAATCAGAAATGAGCTTCAAGTTAGACTTGTTAAATTTATCAAAGGTAGGGGATTTTGAACTGAGAAAGCTACTTGAAAGAAATGATGGAAGCTTCAGCTCATGTGGGACTTAAAATAGCCGGGGAAACAGCCTGGAAAACACAAAGTGGGTATAGTCCTATACTGTCATCTGAATCAAATGTTGTCAGCAAATTTCTGTGGAATAACATCAAAAGTCAATAGAGAGACTGTCCAAAGACAAAGAAAGTTCATATCCACCAGCACTAATTCTAATAATAATCGTAGTCCCATAATAGGCTCTGTGCCTGTGTCAGTCCCTACTCTATATTCCTCTGACTCTGAGTCACCATCAGATTCTGTTTCTATATCCTCCTGCTTAACTTGGATGTAGATTGAGCTGGTATTAGACAGCAACACATGGTACAACCTGATGGAAACTCTTAAATGCTTGTTAGTTCTGCAACAGACTTCTGTAAGATCTTAGTCTTTTATTAGGACACGTCTACACATCACAACAAACCATGGTGCACAGGCCTTCAAGTTAATATTGACCAAACTACTGCCACGGCTTGAGTTTGGGCCCCTCAAGGGACACAACTGCATCTCAGAGGGCTCTGTTCAAGCTAAAATGCTCTAGGAGAACCTCTTGCTTCAAAGGCATGAAGGTACCTTGCTTCCAGCACTGGAGCTAACTCAAGGGGGACTCAAGTCCTCGTCATACCCGACTCTTCAGAACAGATGTGCTCTAATTACTCTTTTTCAACAGAGAAACAAAATTAGAATCTGAGATGTCTGTGACGACGTTTGGTATCACGGCGCTTTCACTCTAAAATTAGCAACAAGAAAAAGTCATAAAATAGCAGTCCACAAGCTCTGCGCCCATAATTTCCAAAGTCCCCCCCTCCCACCCAAAAGGGGATGTGTCAGTGCGAGGAGAAGGAAACAAGCAATCAGCAGAAGCAAAACTTGAGGAAAGCAGCAGGTTTTAAGAAGCCTCATGCACTCGACACAGAAGAAAAAGCTGTAGCAATTACACTTACAAACACACACAGAGCTAAATTCACAACAAGTTAAACCTGGCAGAGCCATGTTATTGTTTTTATAGGTAAAGGATGGCAAAGTCCTTGCTAAGACACACAACGATGCGTGTTTCGTGTCACTGCTGTTGTTGGATCAAGTCTGGACATTTCAAGGACTACAGAAAAACAGACAGTAATTGAGCTCAATGCGGGATTTTTATACTTAAAGTAGAATTACATGGACTTACATCACCTCTTCACCTGAACCAGGCTCATATTTACAATCATGGTGTGAAAGACACCCTGCCATCTGTGATTTTTATTGAAAGAAAATACCAAGCCATAAGAAGCAGCTAATACTAACTGCAGCAGCTGTGCACTGTCTCCAAAGAGAATTATGGGACATGCATTGAATGCATGGCATTGCTTTGTAAGGATTTGATTAGATACAGTTTGGGAAGAAAAAAAAAAAAAATGTTATCCATCAAATAAACAGTCTGCTATTTTAGAAGTTAACTTCTGTATGTACAGCGTCACACATTTTCTTTCTTATATGGGACATGCATTGAATGCATGGCATTGCTTTGTAAGGATTTGATTAGATACAGTTTGGGAAGAAAAAAAAAAAAAATGTTATCCATCAAATAAACAGTCTGCTATTTTAGAAGTTAACTTCTGTACGTACAGCATCACACATTTTCTTTCCTAGATTTCAAATGTAGGGTAATTCCAACAAAACTACTTCACTAGTTAGAGAAGTAATTAATTCTGTCGACAGAATAGAGAGTGAAGCTAATTACAGATTAAAAGTATGTACAAAATGAATTAAAATTCTCAAGAAAACATTACTAAAGGCAGTTGACCATTTATTTTTAATGCTTTTAGGAGCACCTACTCTTGAAATGAAGAGCATAAGAGCATCTAGCAAAAATTTCTTTTGAAGAAGATAATTTTTTAAAAGTGGAATACAGGGTGTGACTGCATTCAAGATGTTGCCCTACAACTTCTCAAGCCACTACTAACACATATGGTACAAATTCTGCTGTCTTTGAAGTCATAAGCTGCCTATAACACAGTGGAAACATACAGAGGATTGAATTAAATTTTAGCTGTAAATATACAAAATAATAGAAAATACTGGTTACTTCTTACTTCTGTCAATTAAATTAAATTTTAGCTGTAAATATACAAAATACTAGAAAATACTGGTTACTTCTGTCAATTGTTTATAACTACTGAATGTGCATTAACAGAAAATAAATAAATAAACGTGCCACTGGGATGAAATTCTCATCTACTATAAGCACTACACTTAACTCCTGCACAACTATTGCAAGTTTATACCAGGGAAAATTATGTTACACCCCTTGAGATGTTACAGCTACTGACAGTGTTACAACTAAGCTACAACTATTTACCACCTAGCTGAAAACTCAGCCCCCTTTACCTAAAAGCTGTGAGTGATACAACCCACACAGTCTGACTCCCCATCACCTCCAAAACCTTTCCTGGTGCAGTATTTCATGCACCTGGAGAACTTACTGAATGATACCAAAATCACATCCGTATATTTTTATTGCTTTCATCGAGTTCTACCATCCCTACCATCCTCATTTTTTTTTTTTCCATTAATAAAGGGAAAAGATTATTCTGTGAGATCAATTCTGCAAGTGTCCAAGAACTGTCCTGTTCTAAGGGATGGATCATGACTTGAGAGAGTCAAGGGTGCAGAGCTTTGACTATTATTCTTCCCTTTTTATTGTGATTAAAACAGAGCAACATTCTCATATACATCTGCAAGCATAATTTTTTTGGTATGTGGCAACTCCTGACGCTTACAAATTATCTTGAATGGTAATTTCAGTTCACGTGACACTTCTCTAAAAATTAAGAATAAACAAATGTGAGAAAACAACACGCAACAAACAAGCTGCAGTTCTTTTCTTACAGAGATTTTATACATCAGTGGCTCGAAATAATACGGATGCTATTTCCATCCACTTAAAAATAACTCATAGTGCAGTATTTTCTTGTTACTATTGGGGGTGAGAGCAAAAATAGCTTTCCAAAAGAATATCTGGCATAGGAACAGTGCGCTATATTTTTTTCAATAAAATATCTCATGACACCCAGGCATTTGCAACTCAAGAACATGAAAAACTCAGCTGGAACTCTCACAGCAGTGAACACTACCAAATGCACCTTACGTTCCCCCAAACTCTTAATATGCAAAGCAACACATCATAATGATGTGGGATTATGAATATTGATTTATCGTAGCAAATAAAAGCATACTATCAGGCAATTAGCATACTATTATGTGTAGTGTTTACTACCATGATGCATCCGCCAGTGTAAATAAACTTGTTCCATTAGCTCTTTATTGGGGCCCACCAGTATAATTATATTTCAAGCTCTCTTAACTGAAGGATATTGTTAGATCCTCACCTGGAGCAAAATAAAAGAACTCACCCATAATATTTCTTTTTAGCAAACTCAGAGCACTTAGGAGGAAAACAAACTCTACTGGTATTAATTTATTGGTTGATGATCAATCCTGACTGAAGTACTTTCTGCCACGCTTCATTCTTACCCCAAGTAGGTGAGCGAATCACTGCTGAACCCTCTGATAGACCAGAAAGCTAAAAATGTTGTCTTAAGTTATCAAAATGACTCAAACTGGCCCAGCAGAGCACAGTAAACAGCCGGTCACATGGCTACATGCAGCGACCCAGGAGGTCATTCTGTAAGGACAGTGCGAGCTTAAAAAAGCTCTAGAAAGAAATAGGAAACTGCACCAATAACCAAAATGCCACGATGATCTCATCCTTCATTTTAAGAGATACTGTAGTAGCAGTAAAGAGAATATTAGGACTATTTTGGCCCCAGCTATGCAGGGGTGATTGGTTAGCTGTCTGCAGGGAAATACTGGTCTTTCAAAACGGTCACACGGCTTTTGAAGTGAAACTGTATCGTGGTAAGCAAATAACAGCACTCATTCAGGACCTGGTATGATCATCCACTGACCATGTTACCTGGAAGCCACAGCAATGAAAACACAGAAAGAGGTCAAAAAATGTAAAAAAGCAGCTATGTTCATAGTCCATCAGTCTCCCCCCGCCCCACACACACACATTATTTGTCATTTTAAAAATACCGTTAGCGAAAACTTTTCATCAAAATCAAAGTAGTGCATTCACCAGTAGTATTTTATTACAAAAACTGTGAAGTATTTTATTTTTACCTATGCTGTACATTTTATCTTAAGCTGGGCTTGGCATAGTTCAGAGGTACATAGCACGGAAAGGGAATGCACACCCCAAGAACCATATCTCTCTCGTTCTGGTCAAGGAGAATCTCAGTGTCTGACTCAGGTGTACTGTGATGTCCAGGAGTTACACAGAGTATTTATTATTACACTTACATGCAGGGATTCATGGGATATGGCCCTTCAATCCTCCTTTCATTGCTTCTACATCCAGGGTGGATGGAGGTACAGAACTTGGGTCTGTGCCCCTCACTCAGGAACTCCTTTCACGCTTCAACAAATAACCCTCAAACAGCCCAGCATCAGGAAAGTATTCTTTTTCATGTCATATTATCTCTTTCCAAGTTCTAACCCCAAAAAGGACTGGCCAATTCTAAAATGAAATAAAACAAACCATCCACAACATCAAATGTTTGATGCAAAGCCTGGACTGGGGAATTGCAGCAAAGTTGTTCGAGTCGGTTTCTCACATTTATGTCAATACTCAAGAACACAAGGGAACACCACCTGCATTTTAATAATTTCATATTCCTCCTCCTACGCTAGACTTCTGCAGGGCCACAGTTTCCATTTCTCAGTTATTCATATAAATGTCTTCTCACTTGGTTTCACACCCCCATGGCTACAGATAAAATACCTTACTTGTAACCTGAAATCCCCTTTTTCTTCAAATTCACCCTTAGAACTCGCTTCCATCCATGATGCCCACAAGAAATTGCCAGCTGATAATGCTTCAAGAGCTCCGAGGGTGGGGGCTTTTTGGCTTTACTGAATTCATGGGATTTTTATACCACACAAAGGAAAACTGCCAGTATCATCACCTAGTTGGGTATGAGGAAGTGTAGAAAAATGAAATATCCCAATGGATCTCAGAGAATCCTGCTTCTGACAACCTATCACTTCATTATATTTTTTGTTTAACATACTGCCAACAGATTATAGATCCTATCAATTACAGAACAGGGTCCATATGGCAAAAATTTGCCCTGTTTTTAATTGACACCTCAGAAAATATTCATAGCTCCCTGGCCATGACTAGAGGTTTTGTTGACTATAATGGGATTTTGTTGACTATAAATGGGATTTCCAAACTCTACACATTTAGGAAACCTAAATGTGAGTGCCTGCAATACTACAAACTCAATATGTTGTAAGGAACATCACAATAATAAGCACATTTCCCTTAAATCTGCAAATCCTCAAGTCAAGGGATTACGAGAAAATTTGAGGTGAAGAGAAAGTTTATGTTTTCAAAGCCTGCTTTTTTCCCCCGAAGCAAACAGCCAATGTGAGTGCCTGCAATACTACAAACTCAATATGTTGTAAGGAACATCACAATAATAAGCACATTTCCCTTAAATCTGCAAATCCTCAAGTCAAGGGATTACGAGAAAATTTGAGGTGAAGAGAAAGTTTATGTTTTCAAAGCCTGCTTTTTTCCCCCGAAGCAAACAGCCCAGGAAGCAAAGAATAATAAAAAAGGTTAAAATCCTTGGTGATTAACTCTCAACGCCTGGCAGACTGGTGTGCACTACACATGTTGAGTGTGGCTCATCTCCACTGATGCTTCCTGAGACAATGGTTCATGGTGGAAGAGGAAGAGGACAGAGTGGTCTGCTCCAAGTCCTTGTCAGAACATTATTTTTTTTCCCCTTGTTTAAACTGTGAACTCTTTCTACAGACACAGAAATTTCGGAGGTATCTAACCCAAAATGAAACCCAAGATCAAATGGCACTTTTGTAAAGTACTCAACGGGCAGCAGCTCCTGCACAAGTACTTCAATTTTCTCTCTGCAGAGCTTTCTTTCTCAATGAAGGGGGATGAATTTCTACAAGAACTACAACAGTGTATAATGGAGTCATGAAAAATATTCTTATGGCAGGTTAACTCAATCAAAACAGAACAAGCCAGGATAAAGAGAAAAGTTTTGTCACACAGAAATTTCGGAGGTATCTAACCCAAAATGAAACCCAAGATCAAATGACACTTTTGCAAAGTACTCAACGGGCAGCAGCTCCTGCACAAGTACTTCCATTTTCCCTCTGCAGAGCTTTCTTTCTCAATTAAGGGGGAATACTGATTAATTTCTACAGGAACTACAACAGTGTATAATGGACTCATGAAAAATGTTCTTATGGCAGGTTAACTCGATCAAAACAGAATGAGCCAGGATAAAGAGAAAAGTTTTGTTATGTGGTTATAACAGAATTTACCTGCACTTCTTCTAATTGTTACTGACAGATGCAGAGTTGTACAATATTTAAATCTAATGCAAGAAAAAAACTGTAGACTTAAATTTTCTTCCTATAAGACAGCTCCAACTTCATATTCTATTCTTAACCCTTATTTAATAATTAAAACCAATTATATTATTAAATAATAATTCATAATAATTATGCTAATTCTCACTGATTCAAAGACACTTTTTATTTAACTATTTGCATCCTGTATCTAGGAAGCATTGATTCTAGTGACCCTAAAAGACAGTGGTGTGACCGACATGTCTGAGGGACAGGACGCCATCCAGAGAGACCTGCACAAGCTCAAGAAGTGGACATCATGAGGTTCAACAGGGCCAAGTGCAGGGTCGGGCACCTCAGTCAAGGCAACCCCTGGTGTCAGCACAGGCTGGGGGACAAAGGGATGGAGAGCAGCCCTGCCAAGAAGGACTTGGGAGTGTTGGTGGATGAAAAGCTGGACATGAGCCAGCAATGTGTGTTAGCAGCCCAGAAAGCCCCCCACACCCTGGCCTGCATCCCCAGAAGCATGGCCAGTAGGGTCAAGGGGGATAGCAGCCCAGAAAGCCCCACACACCCTGGCCTGCATCCCCAGCAGCACGGCCAGTAGGGCCAGGGGGCATTCTGTCCCTTTGCTCCACTCTGGGGAGAAATGCACTGCAGTGCTGCCTCCAACTCTGGGGCCACCAACAGCAGAAGGACATGGACCTGTTGGAGCGGGGCCAGAGGAGGCCATGGAGATGCTGGGAGGGCTGGAGCCCCTCTGCTGTGGGGACAGGCTGAGAGAGTTGGGGGGTTCAGCCTGGAGAAGAGAAGGCTCCGGGGAGACCTTCCAGCCCCTTCCAGTCCCTCAAGAGGCTCCAGGAAAGCTGGGGAGGGACTCTGGATGAGGGAGGGGAGCCCTAGGAGGAGGGGGAAGGGTTTGACCCTGAAAGAGGGGAGATGGAGCTGAGATGTGGGGAAGAAGTTCTTTGCTGTGAGGGTGGTGAGAGCCTGGCCCAGGTTGGCCAGAGAAGCTGTGGCTGCCCCATCCCTGGAGGGGTTCAAGGCCAGGTTGGAGGGGGCTTGGAGCAACTTGGTCTAGTGGGAGGTGTCCCTGCCCAGGGCAGGGGGGTTGGATTAGATAATCTTTAAAGGTCTTTTCCAACCCAAACTATTCTACAATTCTAAAATCCTCATTTTAAAATAAGCTAGACATAATTTGCAAGGAAGAGAATATATGTTACATCAACTGATATAATTCAAACAAAAGAGACAGGTTTGGGGGCACAAAGCCCTTCCTCAGGTCAGGAGAAAAACTCCCATAGAACTTTTTGTATGACTAAAGTGCCTTTTTCTGATTTATGACATTTAAGATGAGATTAAGTTCAGCAATTTGGAAGTTGACAAATTATTTACCAAGTATGACACCCTATTTTGTAAAACAATATAAGTGGAGGACTAAACTAATATCTCACCCTAATTAATGAAGTACTGCGTTTATGTGAACCGCTAACAAGACTGCACTACAGGCAGACATAATAATTCCTGTGATAAAATGGTTGCAAGTAAAGAAAAACAGGGGCGGCTAGAAAAAGTGAAATTCAGGTCTCACCTCTTAATTCAGAACTATACCAATGGAACTGTATTAATTAGGAATATGCAGCAGCCAAAAAATACTTAGCAGGGAACAGCAGAATCCACTTCAGTTCTGTTTATAGCAACGTTCCTGGACTAACTCTTGGAATCTGTTCTCCACGGACCCACAAAACTTCCCATCTTAAGACCTCATGAGAAAGACAGTGGACCACTATTCCAACTGTAGAACGAGGGATTTTCTTCTTAATTTTAGAATAATGAAACTTAATTTCTTGCCTAGAAGCAAAGAAAGGGCATTTTTAGTCTGGCTAATTATTTGATGCAACTCTGTCTAAAATTACCAGCTGGCTATTCAATTGGGATTGGCAGCAAAAGCTAGAGCGTAAGCCTAAAGATATATCTAAAACTCAGCTCAAAAGCAGGCTTTTTAATGCTGATTTATAGGATTTCTTGTGGCATAGAGCTTTGATCTCTTTTTTTTTTTTAATATCACAAAAAATTGAGAGGTCTTATGAAATACATGTGATAGATGATGCAGACTGCACATGGACACAGCAAACATGAGTTCAGCCACCACCTCTAACCTACAAGACTGCTCGCTGTCACAAACACTCGGACACAGCAAAGAAATCAGGGCATAGACAAATGCTACGTAAATGTTTCCATCAATCCATCATTAGCCTGAAGGATGTCAATCTCAACAAGAGAAGCACTATCAAAATCAACAGAAAAATACTGTTTTTAAAACAAGCACCGAAAAACTTCATACAATATTTAGGCATAATAACCTTTGACTAGTAATAGCTCTAGAGAGTGCTGGAGCGGGTCCAGAGAAGGGCAACGGAGCTGGTGAGGGGTCTGGAGCACAAGTCTTGTGAGGAGCAGCTGAAGGAGCTGGGGGTGTTCAGCCTGGAGAAAAGGAGGCTGAGGGGAGACCTTCTCGCTCTCTGCAACTCCCTGAAAGGAGGGTGTAGCCAGGGGGGGTTGGTCTCTTCTCCCAAGGAACAGGCCATGGGACATGAAGAAGTGGCCTCATGTTGCACCAGAGGAGGTTCAGATTGGAGATTAGGAAAACTGTTTACGCGGAAGGGGTTATGAAGCCTTGGAAAGGCCTACCCAGGGAAGTGGTTGAGGCATCATCCTTGGAGATATTTAAAAGATGGGTTGACAGAGCTGAGAGACATGGTTTAGTGATGGGTTTTATCAGAGTGAGGTTGATGGTTGGACTGGATGATCTTAAAGATCCCTTCCAACCTGGACAATTCTATGATTCTATGAATTACTAAATTCTCATCAAGTAAGCAAGAGCAGACTTCAGCATGACTGCACGTATCAAGAAAGCACCCCAACAAGTACAAGTACAGCAAAACCTCCGTTTGAACTGTCACGGCCTATTACACAACCGCTGCGCTCGGTGCCAAAGGTGGCTGCATTTCAGCAACGAAGCCAGTGAGTCATAGTTTGCACAATCGGAAAAACTCTTGGGATGAAAAGTACTGTACAAGTCATTCATAGTATCACTGGTGTTCCAGTACTGGAGTTGGCCCCATGCATGAAAACACTCCCACTTACTGAAAAAACAAAGCCTGACTTGTCAAGTGTTTGGCGATACATCCTAGATCTACTTACACCTGTTATCTTTGTTATTTTTGGCAACAGCGGTGGAGGAGTCCAGTTGAAGTGTGGATTTCAGCCTGTTGGCAAATTCAATCAAGAGGGGATCTCCACAGTCAGTGTCACAGCCGAAGAAGTGCAAGACGAAAGAAAACATGCAAATTTTAGGGGTGAGCCCCTTCTATGAAGCGTCTTCCCAGGACGAGATGCAACTGTAAGAGAAGCAAACACCAGGATGAATTCAGCAGTGCACCCATGGCATTTCTAGTCCCTGATCTCTCCCAGATCTGCTGCTGCTTTGGACTCATTTCTCTATGGTTAAATTGGCAAAGAACAGCTTAAACGGAGACTAAAAACACTGAGCTGAATACCAAGGACTTGGGTAGATTTTTACAATATGGACTGATATCACAAAATTCAATTTTTTTTAATAGCTCCAAAAGAAACCATCAAATGATTATGTCCATTTTGGGTCTGAATAATGTTCATCACGTTATCCTGGCTCTGGGAGTCACCAAGGCCCATAACACCTCTGTCTCCTGCAATCAGCCTTTTAGGATCTTCCTGAAGAGGAGTCTGTACCCTGAAGAATTGTTTTATGTGTGGTTTTAGGGTTTTTGTTTCACTTCAATAGCAACTGATGGCAATTTAAAAAAAATCTATTCATGCTTTTGGCCTCCACAATCTCCTGGAGTAGCACATTCCCAAATTTAACTCCGTGCTATTTAAGAACACTTCACGTTTCAGTACTGCCTATTACTTGTATTATGAAAAATGATGAGAAATTATGTTCTGTGCACCTTTCCCACATTCCTCACGAATCCATAGCCCCCTCCATAACTCCCCATTTAGTGTTCTCTTCGCAAAGTGGAAAAATCCTAAACAATTCCATCTCTCTTCACAGAGCAGTTGTTTCACAATATTGATCGCTGTATCTCCTCACTGCACCTTCTCAAGTTACTCTCTAGTCTTTGTCAGCTCACGGTGCCGGTTTAAATACACCATTGTTTTGCTAGTCACAGTTAAAAATCACAGTTAAAAGGTCTCTCATCCATAAATATAGGGGAAAATGAGCACTCAAAAGTAACTAATAGCACGATATCGCTTACATGTGATATGTTGGACCAAAGATATCCCATATAAAGTTTTAAACCTTGAGGGCACTGCCTCAAAATGAAAAATCATAATTATATGTTGAGCAGAAAATCAGTTTCTTAACCTATACAAACGTTTCAATTTTAAATTTGTGGCAGTCAACCTTGCCATGATACTTCCCCATCAACCCCAAGCCAGCATTGGAGCACCATGACTGGAAGCTGATGATTTCATTGTAGCTACCAAGTAGATCTCCTACCACAGGACAGAGAGAAAGTAAAAATACTGCTTTGGCTGCCTCATAATTCTCTTCTCTAGTCCTCACAGAGTACCCAAGGGGAGCAGAAGGGTAGCTCTTACCTCCACGGAGAAGCAGAGAATCTAACAGTTATAAAAAGCCAAATTTTATCACACGGAGACTGCATGAGACTGATGTTGACATAAAAAGCCAAATTTTATCACACGGAGACTGTGTGAGACTGATGTTGACTGTATCTGTAATTAGAGAAAAACAGCAATTATACACAGGTAAATGCTCAGCAGTATAAGGTTGTTGCTCTGGGTAGATGTAGACCGTGGAGAAATACCAAAGAGAGCATATGGGGCAGTAAATCAGCCATTGGGCCTAAGAAGATCTCAGACAGGCAAAAAAGCACAGAGAGCTGGAACAGCTGTGCCCCAGGAAAGAGCAGAACAAATGGATTTACTACCTCCTGACTGCAGTGACACCAATACCTCCGCAGAGAACAGCGGGGCAAATAAAGGAAACTACAGACTCTACACTAATTTATTTGATAAACAAGTTATAAATGTCCCAAATGCTGCTCCATTGCAGTCCTTCCCATTGCGTTTTGCTCAGAAAGGCAAATACAGATGACTAAGGTTAACAGGATAACTCTGATCTCAGACATTGAAAATTGGGTGCTGCGTTTCACACAAGCTTATGTTACACTGTAGTGACCACTTACAGCACAGACAAAAGCATCTGCCTTCCTGAAGTTCTGTTGACACTAAACAAAGCAGCACAACTCGGAGATACAGGGCAAACTCTGAATGAGGTGGTGTTTTCAGTTGGCAGAGAGCATTGCTGTGCACAGATAGCAGGGCAGGGCTTTAACGTAGCACAGCTGCTTGGCTGTAACTCAAGCCAGCTCCCAAGAAACACGAGAATCCTACCGCAGCTATTCTGCTCTCAGCTCTGGAGAGGACCTTCACAGCAATCTGGGAAGCTCAACTCTGTGTCACACACAATGGGTGTACCATCATAGATCCTCTGCACTTAGTCATTTCTGGGCTATAAAATAGATAAGACGGTCCTTCATAGAATCATCAAATGGATTGGGTTGGAAAGGACCTTAAAGACCATCCAGTTCTACCCCCCTGCCCTGGGCAGGGAAATCTCCCAGCAGGCTCTCAGCTCTGGAGAGGACCTCCACAGCAATCTGGGAAGCTCAACTCTGTGTCACACACAATGGGTGTACCATCATAGATTCTCTGCACTTAGTCATTTCTGGGCTATAAAATAGATAGGATGGTCCTTCATAGAATCATCGAATGGATTGGAAAGGACCTTAAAGACCATCCAGTTCTACCCCCCTGCCCTGGGCAGGGAAATCTCCCACCACACCAGGTTGCCCAAAGCCCTGTCCAAGCTGGGCTTGAAGACCTCCAGGGACGAGGCAGATTTGTTGAAGGTGGGAGGTCCTGATGCAGAACAACTCAGACCAGGTTGCCCAAAGCCCTGTCCAAGCTGGGCTTGAAGACCTCCAGGGACGAGGCAGATTTGTTGAAGGCTTCAAGCTGGAGGGGAACAGATTTAGACTGGAGATCAGGAGGGGGTTCTTCACTGTGAGGGTGGTGGAGCACTGGAACAGGTTGCCCAGGGAGGTGGTTGAGGCCCCTTCCCTGGAGATATTCAAGGAGAGGCTCGACGAGGCCCTGGGCAACCTGGTCTAGTTGGGGGTGTCCCTGCTGACTGCGGGGAGGTCAGACTAGATGGCCTTTGGAGGTCCCTTCCGGCCTGGGCAATTCTATGATTCTATGATTCTAAGGTGGGAGGTCCTGATGCAGAACAACTTCCCACCAGAAGGATTAACTGAATGTGGCCAAGGCACATCCCATTACACTCTGAGCAAATTCAGTGTGGAACTGTGCAATAAGCAGAACTGGGGTCCTAATTCAGACCAATTATACAAACCCATAGAGATATAGTTTGGATTCAGCTGATTGGGATAAAAAAATCACTGCCCCTGGCTGGAGGCATCTACATTGCCATCTTTATTCTCCCTAAAGGAGGTTCCCATCCTCTCCAATCCCTTACTTGACACAGGCAAACATTCTCTGATGCACCTGTATCAAAAAGGATCCATCTCCCATACAGTAAGTACACTGTATGTTGATAGTTTCATTTAGCCATTTTGACAGAACTGGATTAATAAACTGCATAAATGGAGGGATGAAGAAGGATAGAATTTACCTTTTAGAAGTCTCAGTCACAGCTCGAATGGTCCATCTGGCCACAGCAGTACCTTTTTGCTGCTTTTACAAAAGTAAAAGAAAATTTAGAGCTTGATTTAGAATTTATCCACCTGAATTTATTACTGTATTCTATTTTTCTTTACACTGCAGAATAGGTATTTCATTCTAGGCATCACCTTGTTACCCTGAACATTTGGTGAAGAAATCTGATTAGGTTTTAATTATTTCTTCCAGACTTTTTGACAAAGGCCTGGCCTACAGAATAATTATCATACAGAGACTTGTTGATATGTGGTGAGAATATTTATACTATTGCATTTCTGTAGGTGGAAATAAAGTAACGGATTAATTTTAGCTTTTAAAAATATACATGAAAGCCCTAAAAAAATGGAGAACAAGGTAAAAAAAATAGAGAACAAGAGGTAAGTATCGAAACCCATAATAATCTAAAGCTGCTTACTACAAAAATAGACAAGACACTGTATGATATATTTCAAAAACCTGTAATTAACTATGCAATTTTCAGTTGTTAATGACATTGGGTTACTGTGTCCCTACATATAACTCAAGGCACAAACTGTCTTTTTTTTTTTGCTAAGTTAGAACTTCTTTTCATTTCAATGAATTTTCCTGAAAAAGTACTGAGAACAGCTTTCCTACAGTTGGAAAAATATTAAATGGTATTTTTAAACCATGACACAAAAGACTCAAAAGACCCTGAAACAAACAGTTCAAATTAATACACTGAACTAAATTTTGAAAATGCACGTAGGGATTTATTCCAGATTGGCACATATGTTACAGGAAATTAAGATTTATTTATAATAGTGAAATTGATACGACAAGCATTTCTTCTGAAAAAATAAGCTAGAGAGAAAAAAAAAGAAAATTAGTACTAAGAACTAAGTTTACTAACATATGAGCGTTCCGTGGCACATAAAAAGAAAATTGCGTCTCCAATGCATTTTGTTCCCAGAATTGTTTATTAACAACAAACAAAGAAACTCAAGTTCGAAAGGAATGTTATCTTCTCTGCCACCATCTGCAGCGGGAAACCATCCACCAAAAAATATTTCCCTGAAAAATATCTAACTGGTATTGGATATCATTCTCAGAAAATTCCAAATCCTGCTGAACACCATCAAACGCTCTCGTTTTCATTAGTGGGATTAGTAACGCTCCACAAATCCTTCATTTGGCCCATGACAAGTCAAACCCAAATCAGACCTAAAGTCTTCAAGAGCCATTACCATCCTAGGAAATGTCTGCTGGCCTGTGGGAAAGAACAGGCAAAAAACTAGTAACACAACTGGCTGATGACCATTCTCAAAAAAGAGGCAGAAACTGAATTGAGGAGAACATTACAATTGTCTGGCCTTTACAATCCAAGGCCGAAACACACCACTTTATAGATTTTTCCAATTTTAAAGATGTTATCTGTTAGGTCTAGCTACACAATAAAGCTGTTCGAATCATAGAATGGTTAGAGTTGGAAGGGACCTTCAAGATCATCCAGTTCCAACCCCCCTGCCCTGGGCAGGGACACTTCCCACCAGACCAGGTGGCTCCAAGCCCCATCCAGCCTGGCCTTGAACCCCTCCAGGGATGGGGCAGCCACAGCTTCTCTGGGCAACCTGGGCCAGGCTCTTACCACCCTCACAGCCAAGAAGTTCTTCTTCAGATCTCATCTCAGTCTCCCCTCTTTCAGTTTAAAGCCATTACCCCTTGTCCTATCACTACATGCTCTGAAAAAGGGTCCCTCCCAAGCTCTCGTGTACCCCATCAGGTTGCCATTATAAGGTGTCCCTGGAGCCTTCTCTTCTCCAGGCTGAACAACGCCAATTCTCTCAGCCTGTCCTCATAGGAGAGGTGATATCTGACTGGACTGATATCTGATGGTTGGACTAGATGATCCTAAAGCTCCCTTCCAACCTAGACAATTCTACGATTCCATCTGTTGATATTCAACAAATCACTTACAGTTTGGGATGGGGACCATTATAAGGTGTCCCTGGAGCCTTCTCTTCTCCAGGCTGAACAACGCCAATTCTCTCAGCCTGTCCTCATAGGAGAGGTGATATCTGACTGGACTGATATCTGATGGTTGGACTAGATGATCCTAAAGCTCCCTTCCAACCTAGACAATTCTATGATTCTATATTTTGATATTCAACAAATCACCTACAGTTGATAAGGCTTGGGATGGGGATGAACAAAGTTTGATCAGTATCATGAGCAAGTGTGTCATGGAACAAGGGAAGAACAAGAACAGACAGTAATAGCGATGGTGTTAATATTATTTTTATACAAGTGCTTAGTTTTACCCTCAAAAGAATAAACTACTGCCTATTTTGTTAATCCACATCTATAAAGGACATGCTGTTCCTTTATTAAGCATTATCATCATAGGATCATCTAGATTGGAAAAGACCCTTGGGATCATCGAGTCCAACCATCTACCCTACCCTACAAAGTTCTGCCCTACACCATATCCTCCAACACTGCATCTAAACGACTCAAACTCATCCAACATGACTCAACCACCTCCCTGGCAGCCTATTCCAGTGTCTGACCACTCTTTCTGTGAAGAATTTTTTCCTGATGTCCAGTCTAAACCTACCCTGTTGCAGCTTGAATCCATTCCCTCTTGTTTTATTGCTAATTACCTGTGAGAAGAGACCAACACCAAGCTGTATACAGCGTCCTTTCAAGTAGTTGTAGAGTGTGATGAGGTCACCCCTCCGTCTCCTCTTACTTAAGGCAAAAAATATTATTTCATCTATTCAACATTCACTAACAAAGATCATGGAACTGGATCTCATGAAGGATATTTGATATGTATAACTAAGTTTAGATATACTGGATCTCATGAAGGATATTTGATATGTATTATAAGTTTATACATAAAGTTAAGACTTAAGATAAGTTTAGACATAAAAAAATTTTATTTACATATTTATTAAAAAATATTAAGGATTTAACTAGTCTCCAAGATAGTTTATAGAGTCAGTTAAAGATTAAAATTTATCATAAAATGTTTAAAAAAAGTTTATTCATTTGCAGTTATAATTGGGAAAAGGGATTCAAATTAATCGGCTTAAATAAATTTCAAATTTTTCTCCAGCCCAGCCATTAAAAAAAAAAAAAAGGCTTTAATGCACCTAGAAGATTGTAAGCAATTAAGATACAGCAAAAAAAATTCTGAGTATTTCTGTGTACCAATGCTGCATATTTCAGAACTGAAATTTTCCTCCACTCTTCCATTAACCCATTTTAATCAGAAAAAGTTGAAAGTAACTAAGTAAAATGTAAGGACTGATCCTCCATGTCTATTTTATTTGGTGTGTAATGAGTGTTTTTGAATGCTTCACTGAATGTTCGTAATAAGGTACCATGTAATTAGACTTCTGAATTTCAAGTTGATTTTTCCATATTTATGTGAATCACATGACGTTATCTTTTCTATCAGGTGCTATCAAAAATGAGTGAGAAAGATTAACAACACAGCAGGGTTTCTTGTCGCTGTGGCTTTTGAATTCACGTGAGGCTGAATCCTTAAATGTTATCAAAGCACTCTCAGTTTACTTTGAAATCTAAGCAACCTAAAAATAAGCTGAAATAATTTCTGTAAGAAGAAAAGAGTATAGTAAACTTATTTCAAAACAGAAACTTCAAGTGGAACAAAAAATTTTATAGTAAACTTATTTCAAAACAGAAACTTCATAGTGGAACAAAAAATGTCTTAGGTCTTAGGCAGGAGATGGTGGATGTGAAAAAGGATGTTCTGCTATTAGAAAAGCTCTATTTTATAATAAACTATGTATCTTGTAAAAATTTGTAAAAATATCTTTTTTCTTATTTAAAAGAAACAGGGATTAGAAATAGTCTGTTCTGCCAATGATAATCCATTTTTAAACTAAATTCTATTTACTTCCTGTAAATGCCCTCATTGTTTACTCAAAGTGGCTTACAAACACGCATAACAACAAAATAGCATTATAATATTAAATTAGTAACTGTTCAGTAGATGAATTGCATTTTCTTTTCCTCAAATTACCACTGACTTTTAACAGGATCCAGTTGTACTACTGGATTTAGCACAGGAAACATTGTGGGAACTCTGAGGTCCCAAGAGCCTTCCAAAATGATTGGAGAGGAGCAAAAAAGCAGAGTTCTGTGTCACCGTGTACCAGAACCAGTTGGGTGCAGAAGGGGAAGTACTTTGTGTTACTAAAGGATGCACTTTCCTCTATAACTCTTTAATTTAATGGGAGACAGAGATGACTACATCTGGGGCACCACTATATTCATATCATGAGCAGTTTTCTCATTTCTTGGGGTGAGGATTACATAATGGGAGACAGAGATGACTACATCTGGGGGCACCACTATGTTCATATCATGAGCAGTCTTCTCATTTCTTGGGGTGAGGATTACTGCTACGCCTTCCCAGCCACTGACAACAGTCCCTTCCTAAATAACACCACAGAGGCAGACACAGAAAAGAGGTACAGCATTAAGAAGAGGGTTTGAGATGAAATGAGTAGAATTAGCACAAAATAGTCCAAAATAGAAAAGCAGTAGACCACAAGATGAGACTTGTTTCATTATCTATAAGTAGCACGATGTGTAGGAGCATATAAAGTGTGGCTACATTTCAAATATAAAAATATTACCATGAGGCTTCTCCCTCCCACTCTATTATACTCTCCAAGAGAAAAGAGAGTAGGTAGACAATGAAATTCTTAGTTCACTGCCAAGAATTCCAGTGCAAACAAATTATCAAGAGAATCAGATAAGAATAATGATGTGATATCGATAGAGAAAGCAGAAGCTCGGTATAAATTAAAGTTTAAAATAAACTGTAGGAGTGACAGAAGGAAAAAGGTAAAAAGGCAGGCAGAGAAAAAAAGATGTGTATTTTGATAGAGAAAAGGGTATGTACATCCTGTACGTACTGCTGGTAACAGCATGAACAAACAGATCTCACGTTGGAGGCAGTCTCCTCCTCGGATAACAAGAGCATCGGCGGCGCAAGACGCTGCTTATGTAAAGAAGCAGTACATTCAGCAGAAAATAGGTCCTAATTGCCCAAGTTAGTCATTTGGAAAATCACCTGCACTAGACTGTACCAAACAATGAAGAGGAAATAGGTTTATTCTACTGTTTCAAACTAAGTTTGAGATTTTAGCAGCTCAGTCCGTTTTGTTTAGCTTGTGGGAATATGACCAGAGTCTCCCGAATTGCAACACACAAGTAAAGGTATTTTCCCCCTGCCTGGCTTCCTCTCCAAGGTTATCTCATCTGAAGTGATCAGGTATGAAATCTGAATTCTCCTTCACAGGCCTTCTTGAAGAGCCTCAGTGATGATTTCAATTGACCTAGTTTTCCTCCTCCTAGATCCTCATGCTTCATGGTACCTTACTCTGATGTATGAGATACAATTCTGCAGGGAATTCCCAGAAAGATGCATCCCCACTCAAGGACATCGATTTACTTCTTCTGCTGGAAACACGTGTACAAAGAAATGTTGTTCATTCCAACAAAGAGATAAAAAACATAGTCTATGGAAATCTGCAAAATTATTAATTATGATAAGATGATTCTGTTTGGTTGCAAGTCAAATTTAATCAGTTCAATGAATTGGCAACAGTATCGTGCGTAATCACAGAATCAGCATTAAATGAAAATTGTATCAGAAGACCCAAGGGAATTCACATGAATGATTGTCAAAAGGCTGAGTAACTTTAAGAAAATTAAAAAATTAAGAGAGAATAGGATGCTTTACCAACATATGGGAACCCATAAAAACTTACAAAATAGAAATACTGTAATAAAAGGCAAAAGTGCTCCCAGTCAGTCAGTGATGCAGCCATCACCAAGGTAATGAAATGTTGATTTAGCCATTTCTTGACTAGAGAACTGACCATACAGATGCTCTGTTCTAAGGAGGAACACATCACGCCTACTCAAGAACATCTATATTCAACTTGCTCCAACTTAAAGTCAAGATGCTCCAAGATGAAAAGTCAAGGACTTAAATAAAAAATATCACTCAAACTCCCGAAGATATGAACAGAACTAATTAAAATATTTTTTTTCCACACAAAAGAAAATTCTGCCTATAGAAATGATGTGCTTTCCAGCTTCACAACTGGTTTATTATATGGAGAACAGTCAAATGAGAAGTCCTCAGATGTGCCAATAATTATATAGTTACAATGGCTTTCTGTGAGCCATTTTATAGAAAGAACATATTGAAAAGCACCTTATTTATATAAAATATTGGTCACTATTATATAAATAGAATTTCTTGGAGCTGCATGAGTTGGATGCCAAGTCTTGTTCCGTGGCAATAGGTTCAATCTACTTGTACCACCAGGCAGGGGACCTATATTAAAGTTGATGGAATTCCACATGTCTATCTTGGCCCATGCGTGGGTCTAGTTTTATCTAAAGTATTCAGCAATTGCATTTACCCATGTAATGTAATTAAATCTGAATAACCAAGGTATAATCAAATGGCCATGAAAGGTAAAGATTTTGTTACCTGTTTCTTAAAAAAATAAAATAAAAAAAAAAACACAAAGAGGTCAGGATCACCCATGTCAATGGTCAACGACATCAATAAAGTTTGACATAAATTTCTTGGAACAAACAGGAAATCATGGTATAAACAGTTTTACCAAGAAGAGCTACAGTTGCGTAATATCAATTTCCATGTATTTGGAAAAATATAGTGATTCTTTAGTGTTTGAAGTATTATTACATTTTTAAAAAAATTAAAAAAAGTAACTTACTACTACTGTTTTCCACCTATATGCTACTTAAACACAGAAGTTACCATACGATTAGTACTGAAAATAGCGCAATAGTACAAGACTCTTTCTATTTAATGACATCAGAAATCAGAACTGTCCATATTACGTTAAATGATGTTTAGGTAATTTTTTTTCAGCATTGTGTTTATTACATAATTTTTTTTGAAGGAGTTATACTTTTCTGATTCCTTAAGCTCTTTATAACTCCCTCATCTCATTTGCATGGCTGGAGATCTTTAAACCCACTCTCTTCGTAGTTAAAAACAACGTAACAAGATTAGGCCGAAAGCCAACAAAATCAACTGTGTGCCAACCAGTTTTCTGAATCCTAATTAGAACATCAGTTGTATTAACCTCCATTTTTCTAACATAAGGACAATACTATTATTTCTATGATTACATCAGCAAAGCAATTATCTGTTCCAGGAATATACTGTAAGATAGAGACAATAAAATGTAATTCTAATAGGGCAACTTGTAGAAAGTTATTAATAGGCAATTATTCCAGAATGCTAAATATTAATCTAAAAATGTTTAATAGAAATGCAATAAGGAGATGGCCATTCATAGTCAAGAAGAATTTGATAAACAAGAGTACATACAAGAGTATTTATGTTCTAATCTACTGAAAAATCTTTCTAGGTAGGCAAGGAGTTGCTATGCCTTTTATTCACCTTTTCTAACCAGCTTTAGCATCTATATTGTACCTTACTCTAAAGAAAGAGTAGCTTTTTCAGTCAACCTTGAAAAATATGTTATTTTCAGGCTCTGACTTAAGAATGCTCTTTTTTTTATTCCATTGTTAATACGAATCACATTACCTAGTTCACACATGCTTACTATATGCACATATTAATAAAACACATGATCACAACTATTCTATATATAAACATGTATAGTCTGTTATTTTTGTTTAAATAAGACATTAAATATCTCTCGTTAACAAAATAAAATTATAAACACACACACACATCAACTGGAAATACCATCTAGAAATGGAATTATGAGCTTGTTAGACATATGTTGTATATAAATCCTCTAGACCCCAAAAATCTAGTTAGTCACAGACTAAACACATTCAAGATCAATCCAGGTGTCAGACACCTGCTCTAACATCTGTCTGCCTTTCACAGGGAAGATCTCCCAAAGCCTCTCCAACCTCAACCCTTCTGCACAATTCCGAGTCCCTCACCCCCTACATGCACTTCTCCAAATTCCTCCTACGTTTTCACTATTGTACTTTTGGGGTTAATCCTATAAGCGGTATTGAGACTCCTTATCCAATACATTTGTGATGAATTTGGCTTGGAACAGGCCAATTTGGCATTGGGTCAAATTTTAGGGCATTTCATAAAACCATATGATCCATAACGCTGAGATATTAAGAAAAGCCTTACAAAGCCTTACAAGGTAAATTTTGCAGGATATTATTTGGTGAGTGACCTCTTCAAAATCCGACAAAGGCCCCTAGGATACCAGCCAGAACACTTTTTCATATAAAAAAATAAATTTCAAAACCAAAACATAGATTTTAATGCAAAAAATGCAATACCTTAATGGACTTACAAGAAAATACCGTGACTTAAACGACAGATACTATTATCACTCCCTTGTATTTAAGAGAGCTTGAAAAGCATGCACTGAAATAAAAACTAAAAATACACTTACAGCATTAATTTACTTAACTACAACCAGTGAATTTAAAATAATGTTTTAAACAGAAATTTACCTAGATACCTGTATTATCAATGGATATATATACACTCACTGAAATCTATGGCACTCCTTGTGCAAAATAAACCTAACCCAACAAAACCTGGGGATGGATGGACTGCATATGTTTATTATATTACATTTACCACAGTAGAATCGTATATTAACATGAATCTCAAAGTGTGAAAACACTTATGGTGCATGTTCTAGTAGCTGTTTTTCAATGAAGTTGCTATTTTTGCATCTATATAAAGACAGACAGAAAAACTGAACTTATAAAAAAGCCTTTAGATCCACTCCCTTAGAGCAAATCAGCTAAACTAACAAGACGGGTCAAAACTCTCATTAGATTATTAATTGTGCCTCAAATTATGTATGTAGAGTTGGAACTGTATTTCCATGTGGCAGTGATCAATACTGCCTGAAAAAAAAAAGTTAAGCTCTTCATAGGACATCTCAAAGCTGAGAATCAAAATTATTTATCAGGAGGATTTAAGTACAGAGCAGATAAAAGTATTTTGTGCAAGGAAACACATTTCCTTTAAGAACAGTCAGAAAAATATCTTTGAGTATTATAAAGCCTCGTTTCTCTACCATATAATAACAAACTAATTTATATAATAATAATTGCACTACACAATCTTTTATACAAAAGTCTAAGAACATAATACCTGAAAAACCAAAATACAAAAACTGGTTTCAAAATCTCAATGCCTGATCTGCCAATAAAACTGTAAGACATTTAATGATTTTGATCCAGGATACTGAAAACATTCCTCATTTATTTTAAGCTAACTTCTTAGAATAAACACAGAATATCAGCTCTATCCAGATGCAGGATAAACAGAGGCAATGAGAGCAAAAGAATAACATTTTTACTTAAAAAAACCCAAAAAGCAAATACAAATTTGCAACTAGTGAAGTAAGGTTGTAATATAATTGCTTTATTCTAATAGCATAAAGACATGATTACTAGATATCATTGCAGGATCATCTCTTTATGTTTAATGACTGATAAGGGTTTTATGACCTCATATTCAACATTATAGTCCTATCCTTTAAAAAGTGACTTGGAAATGAGTACTGCAAGAGGAGGTCTGTAATAAATATACCCAGACAGGTATTGAAATCATTCTCTCCTACTTCTGATCCTCTTAAACTTCGGTGAAAAATAAGAAGTCACAGAGTTTGCAGTCCTATGAACAAATCAGAGCAACTTCCCTATTTCCAATGGGCCTCACCAATTTTGCCAGCTCTTGCTAAAGGCCTCTCTCTTACATTGAAACACAGTGAGAGAGGTCAAGAAGCAACAACTACCTCCGATATATCTCAGTCTCTCAGACCAGTTCAGGAAATAATCTAGTAGAAAATTCAGTTTTGTTATCTCGCTCCTACAATTTGCAGAAGATTTCATTTCCTCAGGAACTTTTCCCAGGAGTTGGGAGAACAGACACTGGAAAGACACGATGAGGAAGGAAAGGTTAGGGAAAAGAAATGTTGGGAAAACAAAGAGTGCAAGTTGCAGGCTTATAAGACCAAGAGATGAGGCTGCAAAGAGAAAAGCAGGAGGATGCCACAGCAGACAAACCAACCCTGTTCTACAGATCACTGTGGGGAACCTCCTTGACTCTCTCAGCCAAGTGGTAAATGCATTCAGGAACTTGTTGCTTAAGGTTTAATCAAGCTCAGCTGTAACAAAACCTTGTTCAATTATTTTTAAATAATTCAGAATTTATAATGCTTTGGTTGGTGTTTTACAAGTCACTGGGCTCGATTTCATTTAAGAAGTTTATTTCTATTTTAGAACTATCTTAAAGACAACCATATGACTGGAACTTCCACTTGATTCTCCCCAGAAGAATCTTGCCTCTGCAGCTCATTTTAAGTGAGCAGAGCAATCTCACATTTTAATGCATTCAGAGCGAGGTAAAGTTCCTTCCACAAGAAAATATGATTGATTGTTACAATGACAGTAATTGCATTTTAGTAAAAGTAACCATTATGGTAATTTTCCTCTAGAAAGAGACATTTAACTAACTTAAGTAACTTGTTACTTTTCAACACATTAACTTTGGCAAATTTAACATTACAAACGTACAGAGTTCACAGACACAACAACGTGCATCACTTAGGGAGTGTGCATGCTTTTCTCATTCTATATATCAAGTAGTGTTTCCAAATAGTGTATGCTAAAGAAATGTGCATACATAACACAGCATTAATTAAACTGCTAAGAGCAGATACAGAACATCTATTGCCAAGCCTCCTCTTTAAAAATTCTGACTTCAAAGTAGCAAACGTCAGATCATTATGAGATATTAATTCCGAAGTATCTACAAAGATAAAATGCCAACTCTGAGAAAACCATAATAAAAGAAGCCAGTAAAGCAAAGCAGATCAACAGCAACTCATGACACACCACCAAGAGAAGTAGGCGGGTGAGTGACAGACACAGAAAAGCATTCGTAGTGCAAAAAAACCTGCACTGTAGCTATAGATTAGATCACAGCACAGGAGAGAGAGAGCAACTTCTGTGACAGACTACCTGCTACATCCCAGTTACATCTATAAGTTACTAAAACCCAACATTAACATTCAATTTCACATATTGCTTCGAAGCACCACTTCAATACCAGGTAGAAACCAAGCACTAAGAAGCCTGTAGCACTGCATGTATGAAAGAAGTGCATTATTTTCTTCCAGTTGGCTATTTATAAACATTCCACTCAACTTAGGTTGTCGTAACTCCTTATTAAAAGTGGAGTTTCTGATAATTAAGAACTATATTAAGATAAAATAATGTAAACATTGAGGTTTTGTTTCATACTGCTTCACGTGAATTAGAATAAAAAAGCTCCACCTTTATTTTACAGTTGCTTAAGATAATAATCATTCCTTATGCTTTAAAAGGCTTCTTAAATGGAGCTGGTTGAATTTCCATACTACTGAACATTTTTATACTAGAAAAGAATGGAAAGTAGTCTTCCCTTAAATGGAAATATTAAAAATTTCAATAAATCAGATCTAAAATCCTCAATTCAACTTTCCTACCTTCTCTGGAGAAACAGCTTTTGTCTCTCTGGCTCCTTCTCCCTCCCATACCCTCTTTGAATTGCATATAACGTTTACGGTGCAGAATTGTGTGTTTGCAACTTGAATTTTCATAGAGGATGTTGCAAGGAGAAGTAAATCCTTAGTCTTTCCAATATTTTTCCCTCAGCCCAGTAGCCTGTTGGAAAACCAATCTGCTCTTCTAGTTTGTCACATTTTCCCCATGAGCCAACTCAACTAGAAGAAGGCTTTGTTGCTGTTGGTTTTTTTTTTTCCCCTTATCAAAGGAATACTATTCTATGGAAGAGGCTCTGCTCCCAAGCTCACAGGATCTGGGCTGGCAGGGTCCAGACTAACAGGTTCTGTCCCCTGTATCATCAGCAGTGGTACACACTCCTCCCTTCAGAAAATTGCTGACCTTTCAGGTATGGTAATTCAGCTATTTCAATGGGAAATACTCTCATCTATATTTTAAGAGAATTTTTTAAAATTTATTTAGATTAAGGAGTTTCAGTTTAAACCAGGATTTAAGTATTTAGCAGGAACAATCAGTGGTTTTACCCTTCTTTTATTTTAAGATCCCAGTTACACTCTTAAGATAAAGTAATATAGATGATACAAAGAGAGACCACAGAAAATTACAGAGAAGAGGGCCAAGAAATAAAAATTTAGAATATTAATCAGTATTACCTCAAAGTCTGCTGAACAGCTTTTTCAGCAGCAGCCTTCCACATAATTTTTCTTTTTTTTTTTAATTTTTAAGAAATTACACATGTAAATTGGTCAATGATTTTTTTGGCCTTTATAATCGAAAGCAACTATTAGGTTGCAAACTCTTAGTGAACGAAAAGCCAAAACTCTTGAATAGTCAGAATGAACTGGAAATTCACCCAGTTCAAGAAATCCTTCTTTCAAGATCATTATTATTTTATTATATTAATTAATATTATTTTCAAGATTAAAATCTTTCTGCTACTGTTCATTTTCTACTACATTATAATGAAAGAACATTTAAGGAAATTTCAAAAAATTGTTTCCTGGTTCAAAGTGAAATTAGAAACGAATCAGTGACTGGCACACAAAGAGCAATAACCTAGGGCACATGTTAAGAGGTTACTAACACCCATTCCACCACGGAATTTTGTAAGACTATTTTTATAATGCAGTGTGCTAGTTACTTTTGAGGAGAGGAGGAAACTTACAGTTGAAGCAGAATCAGCAGTCGACCTCTATAATCAGTCTTTTGTCTTTTCCATATCTTCTAAATTTCACGTGGCAAGCTACATTCCTCAATTTTGCTCTGCAGAGCGTAGAAGTTAATTCTTCAATACTAACTGAAGAAATTAATGTTTTTGTAGCATTTTTGCAGTTCCAGAGGTGATGTGCTTTACTCGATGCAACTCAGAATAATGTCTTGATCTTTGACCAGATGTTTAGGTTAACTGTTAAAAAAAAACCCACAACGAAAACCCATAATCAGTGCCATAGTGCAACTTTTCCACATCCATGCCCACAGAACCACTGCCCATTTCCTGCGAGGAAAGGTCTACACTGGTCAGGTCACCTTTGAGGATCTCCAAAGAGAGAATGAAGCTGGGAAGAGAAACCTTTCAGTGAAGCTCCTCAGAGAAAAGGGACACCTTCCACAACCACAGCAGATGCCGTGCAGCATCACAGCCTCTTTCCATCCATTGCTTTGAGCATCTGAGGTCCGAAAGCAGCAGCAGCAGCAGCTGCGGTGCAGGCTCGCGATGTATTAGATAAAAGTGCCAAGCAGGCAAATACAAATTGGGATTTATATGAATAACTCGTGCACATAATGCATTAAATTTGGCAGGCTTATAGTGGAAAGATGGGGAAAAAAATAACATAACTAGTATTTGCACTGTACTAAAAAATTACTTAAATTAAGGAGAATTTATCTCCAAAAAAAAGCATTTAATTTTTTATTGAACTAGCTGTAATTGTCTCAGAAATTCCAAAAACTATGGAAGTTTGCATAAGAACTACATAAGACCTGTAAGACTAAAAAAAGGAGTTGATGCAATTAACCATGATCCACAATTTTTATTCTGATGTCCAACAATACAATAAAGTATGTAATTTGGGATGAGGGAAACTCTGCAATTCTTTGTAATCCAAACATAAAAACACTTATGAAATACAGAAATTATCTTAGCACAGTTTTGGAGAAAAGAAATGAGCTACTTAAACTGACAGATTGTAATAGTGACAAGCCCAATTCGTCTAAGTCCAGTATTTTTCTCCAATTGTTTGTTGCATAAACACTAAATGTAACTACCTAATATAGAAAATACCTGTTGTGAGAGGTTTCTAGAAGGTAAAAAGTTATTTTAGTGGGTGTGGAAACATGTTTTGGATAGACCCAGTTTGAATCACAGAAGATATAACTCAAAGTTCTTTAGAGAAACACGGTTTAAGGCAGGCAGGTCATAAAGACAATTAGTCCAAGGCCATACCCTGGGTTCTATCCAAGGGAGTAAAAAGATGACCATTAAACCACCTGTAGAATGTTCTGGCTGTTTAGCAAGGAGCCACAACTTAAACTGCAATTCCACAAGCCCTTTAAACGAGCCCTTGCATTGAAAAAAACAGCTCCTGGTTTTCTTCTCACACTTGTTGCGGTCTTAACACCAAGGTGGCGAAGACCTTCAAGCCAGCATAAATATTGGTGAAGCTTGGAATGAAGTGAATTCAGAAACTAGTTTAAAGCTAACGTTTTGGTTTGGTTTGTTCACTGGGGTAGTTTTAACCCAAATCCGTTCCCCAATCAATTAAGTGTGCAGCTGCAAGAACATTTGTGCAGGGCAGGGCAGCATCTCTTGGCTTACGCTGGCTTAAAGCGTTTGTGGAAGTACAGCTTGAGTGTAACTGAAGATCTGCTATAGTCTAACATTGCTAATAATCCACAAATGCCATTCCAGAACACAGGAATAGTTAAAGCATATAAATGGCCTCGCCATGTGCCTTGCATAGGGGCCTAGCAGAGGAGAGCTTAGAAATTGCTGTAACCGCTTGAAAAATATGGAAGTTTTGAGCTAATTGTATGTTTCAACAGCAAGGACAAAAATCTGATTCCCAGGTCACTTGCATCTCGCTAGGATTGAGAACATGAAACATGTATTTACCTGATCTCTCACAACGCAGCTCCGGGGAGAAAGCTGGTGACACAAATCACCACAAATCTTTACCAAAGATGATTAAGGGATTGGAGCACCTCCCTTACGAGGAAAGGCTCAAGGAGCTGGGACTCTTTAGCCTGGACAAGCGAAGACTGAGGGGAGACCTTATTTATGTTTATAAGTATCTAAAGGGTGAGTTGAAAGATGTTGGAGCTGGACTCTTTTCAGTGGTTTCCAGTGATAGGACAAGGGGCAACGGGCTCGAGCTGGAACATAGAAAGTTCCATTCAAATATGAGAAAAAACTTCTTTACAGTAAGGGTGACAGAGCACTGGAACAGGCCGCCCAGGGGGGTCGTGGAGTCCCCTTCTCTGGAGATCTTCAAGACCCACCTGGATGCAGCCCTGAGTGATGTGCTCTGGGCAGACTAGATGATCTCTAGAGGTCCTTTCCAACTCTGACAATTCCATGATTCCATGATTCCGTGACACACTTCGTGCATTCTTCCCACCTCTCTAACCCCTACCTGTCCTGCCATCATCGGGTCCTCCTCAAACCTGCCTGAGGTCTGCAACTTTCCTTCTCTATAATAAGGTCTCTTTTAAGCCTTTCAGTTTCCACTTAAAATTTCCAGCAATGCCACAAAGTTACCAGAGAATCAAACTGAAAGCTCACTGCACCACTATATCCTACAGTGTCTAGTCTTTTTGAACACTTTATCTTCATTGCTATATTGACACAGCAGTCCCACCAAAAGTATTAGCTATTCCAAGTATTACACGCTATCTATCAGAACTAGCATAAAAAATTACTCCATGCTGACTGATCTGCCACCTGTTTTACATAATATTTTCATTTTATCGACCTATTTTTAAGAAATTTTTAATAGAAAAGTTGTAATTACATTCCAGTTAAATAGAAAAAAATATTCACCGAAAAAAACCCCAAACATCTTTATCTGGTACAATTCTTATGCAGAATTTAAGCAAAGCAATAAAATAGAAGAATAACCACCTGCTAACATACATACATTATATATTATGCATATTCCACTAAGTTTTTCTCAGGTGCAAATCAGCTAGCAGGGTTTAAAGATAACAGCATGCTATTATTTAAGAATAATAGTTAAAAAAAAAAGGTTCTTTCAATATTTTAGTTATATCATATATAACTGATATTGGGCTGGTAGAAGATGTAGTGTAATGCTGATGATCCTAAGGTGATCCACAAGTAAAGCAGTTATTTATACAATTCCTAAATATAACTGGATAATTTCCAGTATGAAATTATGAAAAAGCACAGCAAAAGACCAATTGACAGCATGCTATATACTGTACATTGAGTTGGAAAATGCTCCACAGTCACACAAAGTTACTGCAGTTCAGTTACATTAACTTCATTAAACCTGCTTGGGAAACTATGATTAACTGAATGCTTCCATATTATTTATTTGGAAAATAAGAGGGAGAGAATGTTCTTACATTCTAATTTGGTTGCTCCCATCGCTGCTACAAGAGGCAACTTGGTTCTATAAAATTCTTCCACACA
The DNA here is from genome assembly GCF_001431845.1 of Calidris pugnax. NCBI lineage: Eukaryota > Metazoa > Chordata > Aves > Charadriiformes > Scolopacidae > Calidris > Calidris pugnax. The sequence continues at coordinate 558,758 of NW_015090831.1, read as the reverse complement.
GATGAAACATCCAACCCCATCTCAGCCCTTCCCTCCAATAGCACAGCTGTTTGCATGACTCAGTGAATTGCCTGATATTTTCATGACAATAAAACTTGTAAACCAATACAGATTGGGATTATTAGTTGTAACAGATCATTAAAAGAAAAAACATGAACCAAACAGGAATAAAACCCTGCCTCTTTCCTTTCACTTGCCTTAGCCAGTGCCTGAAAATTTCCATGGCAAAGTCCAGTGGCAAGAACTGTTGTCTGAGCTCTCTCAGCACAACCTGAACACTCAAACTTTGAGTATGTTTAATAAAATAAAATGTAAAACTTGGTAGTGCCATGCACAATTCCAGAGGGAAACCCCCTGATCTTTCAACCCAAATTGCAACCAAGCAACTGTTCCAGTGGAATAAGCCTTCAAAACCATGGGAATCTCTCTCTTGAGAGCTGTTTAAGCTTCCTTAATGCTCTTAATCCACCTTGATATTGAAATGCTAGACACACTGGCACCCACCTTCCGACTTCCAAATAGCTGGTCAAGTGTCTGAGAGTTTCTTTTCTCTCAGTGCAGATCCTGACAGTCTTTAGGACATGAGCTAACGGAAGTTTCCCACAACTGTGCCTGTGGCCTTCAAGAAACACCTTACTGGAACTGAAAACCTCTCATGAACTTTGAGAAAAAACAGCCAATAATGGTGGAACAACTAAATAAACCACTCTGGGAAAAAAAAAAAAAAGACATTGTTTAGGAAATGGAACAAAAAGATGGGCTTCTAAACTACACTGCCAGCTCTACTGGACTACATGATTAGTTAGCTCATCACTAATCATGATAAAAAGAGGAATGATGGTCTTCTGGCTGAGGTGATCCCTGCTTGTGCAGGAAACCCAGGCCAAAAAATCCACACTTTAATTTCACACCTTTAGAAACTTCATTGTCGTGCCAACAAAGGCATAATAACTACTAAACCACCAACATACTCATCATCAGAAATGACTGACAGTTTCAAAATGGTGGTGTTCAAACAGAATCATTCAAATGTTTTGGGGCAAATATGTAAAAAAAATAATCTACTGTCCATGTGTGTGCCCTTCAGATTCCCTGTCTCTCCATAAAAACCAAAAATACTTTCCTCTCTGCAGTTTTAAGAAGGTTCATTACTTGATGTTCCTAAAACAGGATATATGCACTATGAAGCACTAAAAAACAACCTTAAAAGTATGCTTTCATTCCCTAAAGAGTCTGAAGGCTGAAAAATGAGCCTTTACATTAGAGAAGTTGACTACTATGTACAAAACTTTCCAGTTAAATGGAAAAAAAGGTCAGTGTTTTTCATTTTAAAATAGCCTGAACTGAAAGAACTTCTCACTATAGGGAGTAAATGGAATTTTGTCATCTCGGATGTCAAAATATTGTTTGTTCAATATCTACGTTGTATTTATTATCAAAGAATTTGTAGACGAATCTCTCCCACAACTACTCAGCAGTAGAAGCTGGAGAAGGATTTCACTACCCTGGGCAATGACTAAGCATCTGTAACCGCAGCCTGGGATCTTTTGGTGGTTGCAGAAGCAAGAGAATAGGTTTTAATTTGCAGAAGCAAGAGATTAGGTTTTAATGTACAGAATTTCCCATGGCCTTGGGTTGGCTCACCCCATCCATCTTGCCAAAGGCATAATCATCAGAAAGAAAGGTTACAGTTGGATTCCCTTCTTTATGAAGAGGCAGTGGACAGGTAGACCATAGTCCTAAGACTATAGACTTGCTCCGTCCTTCTTCAGATCCAACATACATCAAATTTGGGAATCTTCCATACTCTTTACAAGGAAATCCGTAATGTGTCAGATTTTCAGGAATTATAGCACCCGGGGAGAGGTGTGCTTTTTGTAACAGTGACCAGGAACAAAGGGGTGTCTGCAAGCTGAGCTCCTGCTGGCAGGATTATTTTAATGCTACTTAAATTCTGTGCAGAAATTATGAAATCCCTAAATCACTGATTATGGGCTGAAAACAAAACACATTAACTTAGACCAATTCATATCTATTAGGCAACACTGTGTCAGAGTCACACTTCTGACTTCTTCAGGATTCCTGCTACGTTTCTACACAACTACATTTAATAAAAAGCAGCGCTGTTTACTTGGTGGATCAGAGAAGTGAGACACTATCATGGGCCCAAGGAAGATGCAGTTTAAGATGAAGCACTGAGAGGCAACAGCAACCTTTGATTTGTCAGATCTCATTGCTTGGGCTCCAACATAATAGATTTTTCTGCTACCCATCGTTTAGAAATATTTCACTGTGCTACAAAAAATACAATCCACAACAAATACACGAGAAACTCTGGAAGCTCCCCTTCCCTCTGTAATTTCACTCTGTCAGTATTCATCAGTTGTAGCTGTTCCTCTTTCACAACAGGAATTCACTATTTGCTACTTGAGCCAAATATTCAGATAACAACAGGAGCTTCAGAGGCTATGTTTCTTTCAAGAAAGTGGGTATCAAATCCTACTCCAACCATTTTCCTTTGCAGGAAGGTTTCATTAGCCAGTAACTGCTGCCTCTAGAAGCGGGACAACAACTTCTGCCACATATTTGTAAGGGTTAATTCTACATTCTTTAGTTATTAGCCACAATAAAACACAACTTTACTAATAGCTTGTTCATTACCATGGATTTTCACCATTTCTTTTCTAAAATTGCAAATGACCCATTTAAAAAACTAATACTGCAGATTTTTTGATAGATTTGATTCCCATCTGCCATCTCTTTCGGAAACCAGTTGATTACATTTTGGAGCCTCAACTTTTTAGCATTTTAGCAAAACCATTACCTAATGTTTGAGCTCCAGTATCCTCCAACCTACTTGAATCCTCCAATCTACTCTCATTATTTTCCTTGAGCAATACTGTTGGGAACTTACTAACATCTGTTGAATCAAAAACTAGCACTCATTCGTCTTCCCCAGCACTCATCTTGTCTGGCACCGAGTTGAATCAAATACTCCTCCCAGGAATGTTATACTTACTGAGGTTTTAAATTTCTGAAGTGTGACATCAGGACCTCTCTGATGGGACAGACTCAGAAACAACTGTAAACACACAGTCTCACCCAAGGCCTCTCACTCCTCCTCCTCCTCTTCCAACATGCAGCTACTTCCATTCAGACCTTCAAACCTCCCATTCACTTCCCAAAGCGTTTCTTCACCTGTCACTACTCGTCTCCACTAAAAAACTCTCAAATTCACTAATACATATTTCAAGTTCCCTCCATTTCCTGAAAACCTGGCCTGTGACCATTCAGCTACTTGCAAGCTGGCTGGCACATCTGATCATTCCCAACTGCAGTTTTCACAGGGAAATTTACTAACCTATTGAGACCTTCTAATTTGTTGTTCCAAGAGAGACTTCCAGAAGCCATAATATTAAATTCCAAAGATTGAACTGAAAACCTTATTTTCAATATAAGTTGGTTGACTATTAACAATGTATAAACTGTCCTGCTACAAAAGAACTCACATTTTAAGATTCAGGACTGAAATGAAAACTTAAAGGACAAGCTCTGTTGTCAGTTCTTTTACAAAACACTACGCGTGGAAGCAGTTTGCTGCTCAGCCTTGAATGCAAACTGCCCATCACAGCTCTGGTAACCAGTCCACCCTCTTCACATTCTCCACCCCAACCCCTGGGGACACGTTTCTATGTGTTTCATTTTGATTCAATGAGCAAAACCAATCTCATTTTCTCCAGAACCTAGGTTGTATACCTGGCACTAGGACTAGGCATTCCATCAGGCTCCCCAATATTGTTTCTGATCCCAAGAAGTAGATGAAGACTTTGCACATCCTTTTGATAAAATGTCTTTGCTCTACAAAAAACATATATTCTTTATATTTACTTGCAGCATTGCCTGTGACTGTATTTGACTTCTTGGTGCTCCTCTAATGCAGTTTAACAAAAATAATATAAATACACAATGTGTGATTAAACCCTGAATTTAAACCACACATCATAGCTTGGAAAACTCTCCTGATCCCACTCTTCAGTCATCACAGAAAACTTCTAACATATTTTGAATGACTTTATAAGTAGTTACATCTATTCAAGTCTTTTCCATGTTTCAAAAGAACCAAAGGCCATATTAACAAAATAACTCTAAAGAACACACAATTTAATACTCTAAATATCTGACAATCTCTCTGCATTTGGCCACTTTACCCTCTTATTTCTTATGACTATTAAATTACAAATTATCAGTCTAAAATATGTAATTATTTATTAACTGATATACACATCTATAAAGACTTCCTAAGTAAGTGTGAAATATACATTTCTTTAAGATCTACTCTCATTGTCGGAACATGGTAGCAGAAGAAAACATCACACATTTTAAGTATTCAGCAAAAATAATGGTGAAAACATTATGATGTTTTTGCTTTCTGTGACAAACAGAGTTTGTTTATAAAGGGGGAAATAAATTACCATACTCTATTCCAAGCAGGAAAATCTCTACAGAGACTTGAAGAACCTTGTTTTCATCATACAGATTAGGGTTTTAAGAACTCATCTTGGACTCCTCATAACACTTAAAAAAACCAAAAAGGATTGTACAGTATAAATGAAAACTATAGCACAATATTTGGAAAATTTAGTTTTACTATGAAATATCTAGGAAATAATACATGATAAATGCCACAGTAGTAAAAACCTGTGACACAACAAACTGCCTCTAAGAGACAATGTAGTGTCTGAAAGCAACAGGAAACTCTAGTCAGATGATCTTTTCTGACAAGACAGTGCAAATCCTAGAAATAAACATGCCTCTGTCTTCCAAGAAAATAGGTTATATATTTTTGAATCTCTGCACAAGTATTTTAAGGAAACAAAAGTCTGGACAAAAAGAAGAAGAATCATTGGTATAGAAGAAGCCTTTAATGAAAATGACTGGATGGAGATTGCACTTTTGTTAATTCCTGTAAAATTGTGTGTCTATGTGTTTGTTTTCAAACTTGAAGAGGGAAATAATGGGTTTGTTTTCAAACTTGAAGAGGGAAATAATTTTCTCACTGTGGGTCTACAGGCTCCATCTGATTGCATTAAAAAGGAATTTGTCACACAAACTCGCTATAGAAATAGCTTTACATAACACAATACAAGCCAAATCCTATTAATTTGTAGTTATTAGTACTGCTCACATGAATAAAATGAGCACACTTTAGCCAAACACCAAAATACCTGCATCCAAAATAGGGCTATGATTTCAGCATGCATTTTACTTTATGGATATCAGCTGGATTCAACAACTGCATGTAAAATTTATAAGTTTGATTACAGGCAAAAAAGGAGAAAATTTTGATCGACATATATATTTTTTTTTTAATTACAGGCAAAAAAGGAGAAAATTTTGATCAACATATATATATATTTTTTTTTTAATTAGGCTGTCCTCCAGTATTTGCACTTTTTCCCACAGCATGGAAAGCTAAGCTGGCTGGTAAAGAGGAGATCCAGGAGAGAGATTAATTTCTTGCTGGCTGTGTCATTTTTGGTTTGGATGTGTAAGGTCACTGTCTGAAATGTGGCTCCCTCTTCTTTCAGAGTTTCACGCGAGAATTACTTAGAATGTGAGGGCAGATTAATGAGATAATGACGAGGATTACATCTCTTCATGTCGCTCCTGGTATCATAAATCCCATTTCCCACTCTACATTCTAAAAACGCTTGTATAGACACTATGAATGAGCCTTGCACAACAGTTTCTTACCTATATTGCTGTGTAAACAGTATTTGTGCAGTGGTAAGTGTGGAAACGGCAAAGGCACAGCTGAAATCCTCTATTCCTAGCAGGGCCCTGAAGAGAAAAATGAGACATTGCTGGTTTTTAATTCTTCTCATTATTCCCTAGAAGGAAAGTTATATTTATGCTGCCTCTAGGCAAAGTACCATCCCACATGAACAAAAGAACGAAACTAAGATCACATCCATTTCATCTTGCTGCTGCTACTCCTGCACAGAAGCTCTCCGCAGATGCCTAAGTCCCTGATACTGTATCTTCAGTGCTCGTATGTCACAGTAAATGATTCATTAAAAATGCATAGACAGATTGATCTTAGAAGAGGGGAAAAAAAAAAAGAGATCTGGAGTTTAAGGCGAAAGAGAAATAGCAATCAAAACCCAGAGGTAGAAAAGGGAAACACCTCCCAAATTCACATGAGAAAGGCACGCAAGAAGGCATTTAAAAATAAAGAGGAGACAGCAACTGTGTTGACATTTAATATGTCTACTTGGGATAAAACTCATCCTTTTACAAGCAATGAAAGCAACAGCCTAGAGAAAGCCCAAAGCCCTTAAAACATTTTGCATCAAGTACCTCACAAAAGTGATAGGCAATTTCTGCTGAGGTCTGTACATTAGTTGCACCAAACTATCTAATTTAGTTTTTCAAAAATATAATTAAATGGGAGCAAATCCCTAATGCAGCTACAGCTGTATTGATATTGTGCTTATAATGACATAACCAATATTAAGGTGCTGCATCCATGCAACAAAACTGGTTTTTATTTTTTGCATACCAAAAATGAGCATATTTGCACCTCTCCTTATTAGTTTCTTTTCAAAACCAACATTTGGCAGGTCTGCAAAGGATGCAAGGGTCACACGCAGCACACACACACAGCCAAAAATGAGCATATTTGCACCTCTCCTTATTAGTTTCTTTTCAAAACCAACATTTGGCAGGTCTGCAAAGGATGCAAGGGTCACACGCAGCACCAGTGGGGTTGAAAACAGGTGCCTACAATAATGCTGATACTTCAGGAATGGTAAGAAATTCCCAATCCCAGTCATCAATAGTCATCCTAATTTATATACCATTTGCCCTGGTCCCATTAGGCCCCGAAACTGGGAAGGAAAAAAGAGAAAGATATGCTTCATTTTTGATTCCTTTGGTCCTGATAAACCCACGATTGCCAAGACTAACCCTATACTGTTACTGGTTTTGAAATATTTCCTGGATGGCCACAAGGCTTTACCCTGCTCAAGGGATCCCACAAGCAAAAAAGCACCCATGCTTAAGAATAATAACCTACTTGAGTCAGAGACTCCTCCTTACGATGACATCCATGAAAATAGTGGTGTATAGATAACATATTTATTGTATTTTACTGATTATTTTCAATAAAAGTAGAAATGTGGACCATAATTTACATTTTGTAAGTTAAAAAAAAGGCAAGTACCTACAATGGGAAGTGTACATATATATATATTCACACACACACGTACAATAGCAATATTTTTAGCTATAATTTCCTACTCATGTGGCAACATGATGAGCATTTTGAAGAAGCTGAGCCAAGTGAAAATACAACCTGCAGAACAGGTCATGTTTAAATATTCTGCTATTGAAGAATATTAAAAACTACAGATTAAGTAGGAGTGTTGTAATACTTACATTAATTAATGCTTGTAAATCATTCTGAAATACTTGGATAAAAGATGGCATAAAAAGTGTTGCCACATGTCTTGATACTTCTAGATGTGCACAATCCCATACATCTCATTCTGCTTTTTGGATGTTTCAAACCATCAAAAATACCGTCAGCAAATGAGTTTTGTGTTGGTAAGTGTTTGAACACGGCAGAGAAACACCACGAACACCCAAATCCTTATTAAGAACTCTAGCAGACACCTCAATATAAATAGACTGAAATATCTACATTTCTTCACGTCTGAATCTAAGTGCTAGTGGTGCCTCACCAGGTCTAGTAACTGAACACCTCTGTTGATCAGTGAATTAGCACAGCTCAGAGAGCTTGGCAATGTCACTCAGCCTGGACTTGGCTGTCTTTTCATGTATGTGAAATATCATATACATAATACTCCTTCCAATCTAGTGCCACCTGGTATTCACACCACCAGAAAACTGAGCCCACGCCATCAGGCAGTCTGAAAAGGAAGGTATGTGGAATCACTCAATACACATCCATGGTTAGTGAACAACATAACTAGTTTTCAGAGACCTTGGTACTTCTTGCCTATGCAAACACAGCCCTTTATAAAAATGCAGAAATTAAAGGCCAGCATTAAGGCCCTTTTGCTTTCCCACATTGATCTCCAGACCTGAGACATGTCTGTCTTTTCATTCAGAGACAGGTAACCTTATTTTATAGCATCCATTTAAAAATAAAGAAAAAAAAAGGCACCGAAGGAGTCTCACCAAACAGGAGGGAGCAGAATTGCTGTCCTTAAGGGTGATAACACAGTGTAAAAGTGTTCTATCTAGAAGAACACAAAGTATCACCAATATACACATCTTCCCCAACAGGTGAGAACACTAGAAGCCATTCATCCTTCCTCCTCTGTTCCAAACCAAGCACATGCCCTGCTTTATACCCGCATTCTGGAGCACAGACGGTTTGTTCTGCTCTCGCACAGCACATATAACAATACAGTGTTGTCCTCATCTCAGGAACTTCTAAAGGCTATCTCACTACAAATAAATACTGCAAGCCGCTGGCCTGCAGCAGCCAAAGGACAAACAATGATAGGAAACAGAAGTTTGTTGTGATTCGGAGAGAGGCTAAACGAGCTGCTAGGGGCAGGAAGCAGAGCCACCATGCGAGCAGAGCACCCTGTTCTTCAGGGCGACCGGCACAAACCTAATTAACTGCACGTGATATGCCGTGTAGGTACAACCGCCTATTAACCTAGAACCTTGGCGTGGCAGCACTTGAAAGTAAAGGCTATAAAACACCTTCTGGATGTTGTGGCAGCAGCAGCCCTTACCCTGAGGAGCATACTCACCATAGGGACCACCACAGGCCCCATCTCCCACCAGGGAGAGCTTCCAACTCTGCTGAACCCCATCAGGGAGCAGCAGCACCCCCATTGTAGGCCGGGGGGAGAAGGCCTTACCGCGCTTTTTAGGGCGGTTATTCTTCCTCTCACAACCCTTTAGCACCTCAGAAGAGCCACCATCCGGCTCCCCAACACCAAGCACCAGCCCCGCGTAGGGGAATTAACAACACCGTGAAGGGGAAGAGGGGGGGGATAAGCGGGGCCGGGCGGCGCCAGCTCTCCTCCCCCGGCGCCGGCAAGGCCGGGCACAGCCAGCAGGTGCCGGCGGGCGGCACGGCCGAGGCGAGGCCCGTCCCTCACACCTGCCTGCCGGTACCCCCTCTACTCTCTCCCTCCCCGCCGCCGCCCTTAACGAGGCGAGCAGGCGACAGAACCCGGCCCCTACCGACCTTCGCCCGGTGAGGGCGGAGCGGGGCTCGGTTGAGGAAAAAGCTTGGGGGAGGAAAAGCCGCGGAGACGCGCCTGTGCGCGGCCCCCGCTCTGAGGCGGCGCGCGCGGGCAGGTAGGGGCGGAGCCTCCTGCGGGAGGGTGGGGAGGGGCGGGGCCGAAGGGAGAGAAGGGCGGGGCTTAGAGGCGCGGCGCCGGGCCGTGAGTGGGCAGGGCGGCTGTCAAT
>NW_015090831.1:497840-549186 GCF_001431845.1 Calidris pugnax | reverse complement strand
GGGGGAAGGCGGAGAGGAAACAAAAACAATCGCCGGGCGCCGCCATCTTGGGTCCGTTCTCCACGCCACACAAGTGAATGGGTAGATATGAGATTACCACAGGGGAGCAGCAGCAACAGCAGGGTACGGAGGGCTGTTCCGAGCTGCCGGCTGGACTCGGGAGACGCTAGAAACGGCTCCGGCCCCCGCCGCCGCCCTGAGAAAAAACCCCGGTTCGGCCTTTTCTCTTCGCCAACCCCTAAACTGCACTCCTGGAGGGACAAAGTTGGTCTCAGCCGCCCTGCCTCCGCCGCCCGGGAGACGAGAGAGTTGCCTTCGGCAGCGGCTTCCTCGGAGCCGGGAGTGAGCCGGGGTCAGAGTTAGGGGAGAAAGGGACGAGGGGATCGCTTCCCCCGCCGCCCTCCGGCCGGGGCCGGCCCGGTGCGCCGTGTGGGAGGCACGGGGAGGCGGCAGCAGGAGCCCGGCAGGCTTTGCTTTTCCACCCTTCCCGCGGCTCATTCCTTTCTCCTCAGAAGAGGAGAAAAAAAAAAAAAAAAGAGAGAGAAAAGACAAAGAAAGGGGATCGGGGAAGGGTGCGGAGGGCCGTCGGGGGTCTCCGTTGGCGCGGCGGGGAGGAGGAGGCGGCAGCGGCTTCCTCGGAGCCGGGAGTGAGCCGGGGTCAGAGTTAGGGGAGAAAGGGACGAGGGGATCGCTTCCCCCGCCGCCCTCCGGCCGGGGCCGGCCCGGTGCGCCGTGTGGGAGGCACGGGGAGGCGGCAGCAGGAGCCCGGCAGGCTTTGCTTTTCCACCCTTCCCGCGGCTCATTCCTTTCTCCTCAGAAGAGGAGGAAAAAAAAAAAAAAAAGAGAGAGAAAAGACAAAGAAAGGGGATCGGGGAAGGGTGCGGAGGGCCGTCGGGGGTCTCCGTTGGCGCGGCGGGGAGGAGGAGGAGGAGATGTGCCGGTGAGGAGTTGGAGCGGAGCGGGAGAGGCGCCAGCCGGCGTGAGGGGAGGGAGAAGCCGAACCTGCCGCCGGCCCGGCCGCCGCCGCATCCTCCCCTCGCTCCCCCGATCCTCCGAGCAGCACCGGCAGCCGAGGGGAGGAAGAAGGATTTGCCACAAAGAATATCTCACCCTCCTCCCCAGCGGCTGGATACTGCGTTTATTTTTTATTTTTTAAATTTTTTTTCCACTCACTCTTTTTTTTACATGTATGTGTATTCCTGAAGTCATTTGAACAGCTTGCAATGGGGATGAGGGAATGGACTATGTTTGTTCAAGATAAGGTCGTGATCCACATAAGATAATCCAAAACCAGAATAATGCCAGAGTAGGGAGGGGGGGGAAGGGATGGAAATCTCTTAGAAGAATTTGAAATCTTGCTGGGATTCGGGAGTGCTGGTGTTGGACGGACGGGGGAGAGGAGGGGAGATGCGCGGCTCTCCCTGACTTACCGGCAGGACTCAGAGATTCGCCACTTTTCGGCTGGTTTGTTACCCAAACTGTTGTTTCTTCCCACTTTTCCTCGTCGGGGGTCACGCTAAACCCCTCAGCATTATTAAAGAAAACCCGAAGCGTTGCCCACGTGTAGCTGGTGGCTTGCTTCTTTTTTTTTTTTTTAAGGTAGTTTTTCATCAAGAAACTGACAAAAAAAAACTCCCTCCCTTCACCCGGAGGCTTTTGAGGGTTGAAACTGAAATGGAGCTACTTTTCTCCCAAACACTACATGTTGTCTAAAGGGGAGCCAGGACGAAAACGTCGTGTTTGACCGGTTTCCATACGGTTCCCCAACACTCGGCACCCACGAGGGATGCTTCGACGAGCTTGATGTGGAAAAGCAGAGTTGGAGCCTCCTCAGAGACTTCCTCGTGTCCAGCGGCTTAATTGTTGACTTTTCTTTTTTTTTTTTTTTTCAAGTGGATTCGTAGCATACTTTTATGAATTAAATTTTGCCACCGTTTGTACAGAAGCCAAATGACACGTGTGTTTTGAAACACGGTTCCAAATATATCCAGCCCTCAACCCGGATTCTCGCTAGGAAGAGCCGGAGGGAGATCGTCAGTGTCTCAAGAAACCTGATTTTACTGTTTTACTGAACGTTCTCTGCTGCAGAAATGTTGCTATAGATTGCTTTATAACGGTTCAGCAAGAAGGGAGATTTTCCAGCTTGCAGGACCTAGGAAACTGGATACTTAAAGTCACTTAAATGTTTTAACAGCATTGGAAAATGGGAGCTGCTACTAAGTTGGCGTTTGCTGTTTTTCTTATCTCTTGTTCTTCAGGTAAGTGAACGTTCTTGATTTTGTTGCTTCAAACGTAAGGCTTTGGGGTTAGCACTTGAAAAGCTTTGGTAACTTTGTCCCTGAGTGGGAATGAGGAGAAATCTTTCATATTTTGAAATGACAAGTGTTTGGGGACGGCAGTGACTGTGAAGGCAAAAGCTGTTTTCATTGTTTATTCTTAAAAATCTATATAATGAGCACTTCAAATGCGTGCGGTGCTTGGATTTCAGATCAGTTGTGTGGAACAAATGTGGAGACATAACCACCTAGTGTCACATCCAGTAATCTGGCAATGCGCTTATTTGTGTTTCATGGTGGGGTGTTTTGTTGTGTTTTTTTTTTTAAGTAAGAATAACCCCGCTGAAATACTCTTAACTTCAATTAGATCTCTTATTCCGGACCGTTCACTGGTGAATGGCAACCTTCATTAATGCTTCATTAGTTGAGAATAGGGCACTGCTCTGAAGGCATTAGCTCGTCCTTTAATGATAGCGAGGGGTGTGCGCATGTATAGATGTACCCACGGAATTAGGGTGAAAAGGCAGACTTTCAGTTTCTAAACAATAATTTGTAACGCTTTGTATTTTGCTACTCCACACGTCACTGCCTCGCAGTGCAAAAAAAGCTGCTAGTTTTCACTTGAAAACAGCAGAAGTTGGGGTTGAAACGCCAGCTCAGAGTCCTGAGAAGCCAGCAGGGTGTGAGGACTTCCCCAGGGCTTCTTTCGGAGGAGAATGGTTATGGGAGCAACCAGTGGTTGAGGGAACTGTTGGTACCCTTCTGCTTGAAGCTCCATCACAGCTTCACAAAATACCTCTTATGAGCTGTGTAACCCATCTAAGATGTGTTTACATGGCAAACCTGGCACTTTCTGCTTACGTTTTGAATGTGTCTATAGTCCTGTGAGTAGGTTTAAAGATGCTTTTTAGCATTCTTGCAGGGTGGGCAAAGGAAAACGAGCAGACAAAGTGCTCAGCTTTTCAGTGCAACCGGTGTAAGGCAGTAATGAGAGCCGTATAACAATGCCTTTTTAAAATTTCAGTGTTATAATGTACAGGATTTTGCTGAACAGGACATTTTCTTGTGGTTAGTAAATGGATAGTCTAGTCTTATGTCTGTAGCGGTATTGATCAATTCCGTGTGTGCTAAATGCGCTGTGAAGAGGAGAGCGCTGCCAGAAATAAACCAAAAAAAAAAAAAATCCCTTTCTGTTTTAACCAGATAAAATAACAGAGCAGGTTAAGGCCAGACAGGGGTTTGGGTGTTAGTTTTTTTTTATTATTAATGTATATAATTTATTTCTCTGCTGAAACAAAACATGATTTCTTCTGACAGTTATGTCTTGCAGTAGAAGACGTGTCTCTCATCCTTTCCTAATAACTTAATAAGTTATTGGAGCAACGCATCCTCTTAATTCGGGGATATTTTCTGTAGGGAAACTTTTTGTCTCCCCCTCCCTGACAGTTTCTGAAGGACTTGGTGCTGTCTGCTCTTTATGTCTGTCTCTCCCTTCCACGTCCATCTATTAAGATCTTTTTTGCCTAGAGCACAGAATAGTGATCTTGTTGACGTTACCTGTCCTACCTATTATAAAGAATGGTTAAGCAACAAAAGCCATCTTTTCTTTAGCATTTCTTGCTCAGGTTGGTATTGGCGAGGCAAAATGAATGTTTCTTTTGCCTGGGAAGATGAAATTAATCTTTGCTAAATGAGCAGGAAACTGGCTGCAATTCGGACTGCTTCTCATGTTAATGACATTGTTTTGGTGGTTTTTCCAGTATTACACATTAACTGTTCCGGTATTTAACAATTATTAAACTATTTTCTACTCACCTAAAATTGTGGGCTATCTGCAGTCCTGGTGTAGGTCTAAAAATAAATGAGTTCAACAGGAAGCTTTTGGTTTTTTATGATCAAAATTATAAGATTATGTAAGCTTTTAGCACGAAGTACAGGCATTTTGATAAGTGGTGTTTCTTCTCTTCACTGTGACTCATTTGGGTTTAAAATCATACCTGATCAATTGATTCTCATGTCGTTGTTAGAAGTAGGAGCTTCCTTTCCAGTCTTTAGTCTGGAAAAAAAAACAACAAATCTGCTCAGGCCCTATATTTAAGAGTATTGGCAAAGGTTGAAGAAATCCTGGAGTTCAGGTGAAAAGATATCTGGTTTGTCTTTTTCCATTATGTGGTCTCCAGCTACTCTGTGTGTCAAGGAGTTGGGGGTATTGGTTTTCTATATTAATTTATTTTTATATGCAGCTATTTTCTGCAGTTGTTTACACAGCCAATTAATACTAAAATAGGTGAAAGTGTAGGTCTTTTTCTGCATGGTGGGCGTGGAAGTGGTCTTTAGGCTGAAGGCATTTTATTTTACTATCTATAAACTGCTGTGTGAAATCCTGTAAATGTACTTCAAATGGGTAGGAAATTCCAGTGAATCTAATAACCTTCTAAGGGAGTGAAATTTTTTCCCCTTTCTGACTAAGATATTTGAAAGAGAGCATCTGTGTTATGTTATTAGGCTTTAAAAATATTTGTAAATGCTTGGACAAAAGTGGGTGTAGATTTGCACCCATTTGTAATAATTCAGGAGAATGAGATGATTGCCTATTAACTAAACAGGAAAACAAAGTGCTCGGGTCAAGGTTCTCCCTCTGCTGCCTAATATACTTTATATATAAACCTGTGTGTATTTTTGATAAAGAACAAGAGATCTTGAAGTAATAATAAAATGCTAATGAAGAATTGAATGCGCTTCCTGCGCCTCTCCTGTAGGTGAGGGAAGGTTGTAGGTGAGCTTAAAAAAGAAAAAGAGTAAATAAAATAACTTGTTCGTCGAAGAACGTTTCTCTTTAGATATTATCTATTTTCTCCCCTCCCCCAAGGAAGTGCCTTTAGTTTTCATGACTGCTGAGTTTTATGAACTTTCAGGAACAGAGAATGTGTACTGTCATAATTTTCTGTGATGTTTCAGAGTATGTGCCCTGTTGGAGCTGAAAATGTGGGCGATGTTGAAGTGGTGGATTGGCTTTAACCCAAATCTTCTGTTGTGGGGGGCAATAGTTTTTAACATCTCCTGGTTCCTTTTCTTACTTTCGCTCTCTGTGTCTCCTAAATCACCATTTCTTCTCCTCTGTGCTGCCTGCTCTGCCTTTGGTGCTTGGACAGTCTGTCATCAAGGTAGTTCTGCAGCTTTAAGTCTCTTACAGGAGACAGGACCCATACTTGTTAAAACTCATTTAAGCTCGATTCATGCTGAAAATCACCAAAACAAAAGGAAGCACATCAGAAGAGGTTTGGTCCTTCTTTTTTTTTTTTTATTTTTTTCCTAATGCCAGATCATTCTTAAGCCACTGGGAAGTAATGTTTTTT
Source organism: Calidris pugnax (assembly GCF_001431845.1). Taxonomy (NCBI): domain Eukaryota; kingdom Metazoa; phylum Chordata; class Aves; order Charadriiformes; family Scolopacidae; genus Calidris; species Calidris pugnax. The sequence continues at coordinate 543,554 of NW_015090831.1, read as the reverse complement.
TTTTTTTCTTTTCCTAATGCCAGATCATTCTTAAGTCACTGGGAAGGTCTTGAGTAATTTTGCTAAAGGAAATGGCATGTCAAAGATATCCCTGTAGTTGAGGTAGCATTTTCACTGCATGGGGAACATTATATTCTTTTGCTAAAGGAAATGGCATGTCAAAGATAACCTCTGTAGTTGAGCTAACATTTTCACTGCATGGGGAACATTATAGTTTTTGATTTTTGTTTTATATTTCTCTTGTCTCACACCAATTAGTACCGGGGGAAATTATGTTTCAAATATTTCCCCCCCTCCAGAAAAAAATCTAGGTAGCAGTGTGGTGGGCTTTATAGTTCTATGGCTTCAGAAGCTGAATGGGTAGGTGTTCTGAAGGAATTGAGGGGTGGGAGGTGAGACTTGTTTTTTCTTTAATTTTACTAGTCTAATGGTTTTTTGACTGTACTTCCATTACTAATTTGGTAGCACTTGAAAGTCCTGCCAAAGGTTGATGAGCATTGTTTGTGAAACTCTCTGCTGAAATGTTCCCTGCGAGCTCTCCGGGGCTGTCATTGAACTCTAATCTCTATTGCACAGGTAGAGCAATAAACCACGACAGACTTAGTACTGCTTTTAAAGTAAAATCCTCCTCAAGATCCCTTTTTTATAAGAGCATAGGCTTTTTTTTTTATATTCGGTGTGTTCCATTGAGCAATACCCCTGTGCTCCTGACGTTGCTGTTGGGAGCAGGGCTTGTAAACCTACTTAATGCTGTTCTCAAGCAAAGATGTGTTTACATAGATGTAAATGTTACATTGTTTACAAAGTTTCGTGGCTCCAGGTTGTCAGCTGATAACAGATCCAAATTCTGTTGCTATTTTTATGTAATCTGTTAATACTTAACAAAAGTTACAAACCCTATGTCTTCGGGGTTATGAATAATAGCTGGAGTTGTGCTAATGCAATATTAGGACATGGAAGCTTAGTTCTAGTACAATTCTGCTTGACAAATGTTTCCAGAGAGATGCTGCTGTCATGGCTTTGTTTGCATGTCTACCCTTCAGACACAAGGCTTTTCTCAGAGGAAAAACTTAAATAAATTTGTCTTCAAATGCTGGATGCAATATAAGTTGGCGGAGGGAGGTATTCTTTGTGAAAGCTGTTTGCTGCTGTATGGGGGTGCAAGAAGGTAATTACTGTAATCATGAATAATAGTCTTCAGCTGGTTTTAATGGAGAGTATTTGAATGCCATTTCTTCCCCCCTCCCCACCTTTCTGGAATTTGGGGGCGAAAGTTTTTAGGTGATGGGTTGGGATGATTGTAGATGACGATAGATAAATATTTTTTTTTTCCCCCTCTATTCAACTACAGAAGTTCATTTTTGTCATATCGTTGGTTTTATATAGGAGAAAAAAAATACCCAGTAACTCCAGTGTTTTTCATTCTTACTGATTCTACCTTCTCTTCCAGCTCCCATAGCTTATTTCTTTTTGAAATTGGAATACAGTTCAATTTCAAATCGTCATTATGACACTTATCTATATCACGTCTGGATCTCTTAAGAGATGGCACCAACATTTTCTTTGTTGACAGACAAATGTGGTGGACACAATAAGCAAAAGCAGTCTTTTTGGAGACCTATATGATTCCAAGCAAAGATACAGCAAGTCCTGGGTACTTATCCTTGGGAAATTGTCTGGAGAAGGATCATTATCACATGGACTGTAAAAAGATAGAGGTTGACAAGGAATCTGATTGTGGAAGAGATTTCTCGGCGAAGGGGAGATGCATTTCCACCACTTAATTAACAGAAAGCAGATTAATGCAAATGTCTGCTTTAGCTGGTTGGTAGAATACATGGTCTGTTAGCTATCTGATGTTCCTGAAAATGAGAACTCTTTAAAAAGATCAAGAAAATTACAGATTTTACAGCCAAGTTCTTGTGTGATGAAATCTTAATGTGTTTTTGTTGCCTTGGTGCTTAAAATTCAGCACATCTTATTTCCTGTTATTTCCATATGGAAATTGAAGTGTTATTGGATGCCAGTGACTTTATGTGGCATCTCTCGTCTTCTCTCCCCTACACTGTCTGTGTGTGGTGGTGGAGGGTTGGTTTTTTTTTTTTTCTTAGAAACAGTTTGTGACTACGGTGCCAAACAGCAGAGCATATTTAGGCTTAATCCCACAGAAGAGGAATATTTACTGCCATGTTGTTTACATTGCATGTCTTTGTGGCTAAGAATCCTAAACGTACGTTAGATGCTTCAAATACTTCAATTGGTGGTGGAAAGAAAGCAGAGAAGGGGTTCTCCACTGCAGTAATTATTGCTAAGGCACCCTTCCTTAATAGTTTCACAGGGAAGGAACCCTTGAAGAGAAAGGTGAACATTCATGGATTTCTTCTGAATTTCCTAGTTAAAGCTGTAACTGAAAGCAAGTAGTCTGGCTAGAAAAAAAAAATAAAAATGACAATTCGCTTAGTAACTGGAGGCATAAATCTTTGGTTATGTGGTTAGAGGTATTTGAAAAACACTTGGAAATGAGGGAAGCGTTTGTGGGAAGGCGACCTGTTCCTGCAGCCAGAAGTGGCTGGAGGTAGCACTAGCGGTGGTGTTAGGATGGGGTTTACTGGGGCTGGGTACTGGAAGAACCTCTTTGTACCCTCTCTTTGTACCTAACTCTTCAGTTAGGTGCTGTCTTGAACAATCAAATTACTTTAGATGGTTCCTCAAAAGACCATTTTTCTTTCTTTTGTTCGGTGGTTCTCCCAAATAAATCCCATTTTCAGACTGGCAGTAGAAGGATGAGCAGGATGGTGGCCTTTACCCTTGGAGAGCTTTCATTGCAATGGCCTCCTAACGAACTGCACTGCTCCTGCTTTCACACAGAAACTTCGTTACAGAGAAAATGAGCAGGTGACATACTTGCAGTTATATTGATGTCAGCAAAGGTCCCAGCGATGGCTCTGTAACCTCAAATCTTGGTGACTTCACAATGTAGCAGCAGAAGAACAGGAACACTTGTATATATTGCCAGTGCAATGTTTCATTGATTTTTTTGAGGGTAAATTAAGTATTGCTGAATTCTAAAAATTTTCCTTGTAAAAGTACTGGTTTTCTTGTATTCTACTGTATTTCTGGCTAAATTGGTGCAAGGTAATCCATCTCAATCAGGGTGCAGAGCCAGTCCAAAATTGTAATTAATTTCAGTGTTATTCTGGAGTCACTCACTGAGAAGTTTTGTTAGTAACTGTTAAACTACATTGACTTTGCCTTCATGTGATGGTGAGTACCTTTAGTTGGCAAGAAGCTGTGTGTTGTTGAAGTAGTTTAAATGGCTAGATACCACCTTTTGAGGTTCCTTATTTTGTTAAGGTATAATTTCTATTTTTAAAGATTTATATGAAGCTATAATTAGATTAGGTAATTCAGTTCAAAATGCTGAAACCAGAATGTAACTAAAAGCAAATCCCTATATACACGTAACTGTGGTAGGCAAGTAAGAAATGCCAAAATAATATATATTTTTTTTGCTTTTATAACTTTTTTTATTACATGAGGGAAATTTTGCCTATAGTTAGTGAATTGAACTGAGTGAAAGGCAAGATACTCAGGAAGAATCAATGCTTTGTAAGTGCTGTATCTTAGCTAAAACGAAAACCAAGAATACTTCTCTAATTCTTTTGCTTTCTGAATCTTGAGATAGTTGTCAACTAAGCTGAAATTAAGAAAATCAACTGTTTTAATTGTTAACATTGACACAATCTAAAGTTAATACCTGAAAGGCTACTTAAGACATCCAGTTCCATCTAAAGGTTTTGTTTTCAGAGAGGGTTTGTATAATTATTTTTGCAACTGGAAATAAAAATCTATATTGTTCAGAACTTTGTCGCTCTTCTGCAGCTTTAACTCTTTGTGTCTTCCATTCCTAAACTGGATGTGTTCAATGTATTATCTGAAGTGATAATTTCATATAGAAAAGAGTTAGTTTTTATATCTGAAGTTGCAGAGTTTCTTGTGGCAGATGGACTTTTTAAGTTGGACGGTACATCCATCTTTTTTACATACGGAGAAGGGAGAAAGCGGTCAAAGCTGTTCAGGATATTGTTTCTCTATTTTCTGAAAGATATCAAACTTTTTATAAGTTGACAGGCAGTTTTTAGTGTGGGGAAAAAATGGAAAGGGGTAAGGCAACTCAGTGATTATTTTTTTTTTATGGTTTTTTTTTTTTTCTGTATGCAATTGACTGAAGATCTGAAGAGTGTTTTGGACGTGATCTGTGACTTGTGTCTTTTGATTGTTCCTAAACTTCTTAGTGAAACGAGGTTGCAGAGTGAACTCAAATAGTGTTTAACTCCTGGTGGAGTCCTGATAATGTTTTAGCTTGTGCCAACGGGTGTCTAATGAGATGACATGAAAGCACGGTTTGAGGGGTGGCGCAGGCAGGGGGCCAGTGCCAGGAGGCAGCACAGTCAAGGCTCTACCGGAATTCCTGCAGCTTCAGTGCTTCAATATGCCCTCCTCTCCTGTCTGAGAGCATGGAGTATGTACCAGCATTATGCTGTGAAAACACTACCATGATTTACGCTGGGTTGCAGCTTCGCTTTTGCATTATTTTGGATGTCCAAATTGAAAAACTGTCCCTCTTACAAAAAAAACCCCAAACCAAAACGCAACCATCAACCAACCAACCAAAAACCTCCCAAAACCAAAATCACAGACCCCAACCAGCAACAAATAAACAAACCAAAACAACAAATCAACCCATAACCTGCTTTGGGGCCAGAAGAACATCACATGGAGCTGTGAGGAGGAGGTCGAGGTCCATGGTCAACATGCTCTGTGGAATGGATGTGCTCAGTCTATGACATGTTGTCTAAGGGCTAGTGAGCAGTCCCTGGACTTGTTGTGATCTGCAGTATAGATACAGAACTTGAAGAACAAATGCTTCCTTTGTGTTTAAAGACTATTTCTATTTTAGATGAGTATTGAAAGTTTTGGTGCAGGAGGAGTGCAGTTGGTGGTTACTGTAATCTTGGAGTCTTTAAGTTGGACGGTACATCCATCTTTTTTACATACGGAGAAGGGAGAAAGCGGTCAAAGCTGTTCAGGATATTGTTTCTCTATTTTCTGAAAGATATCAAACTTTTTATAAGTTGACAGGCAGTTTTTAGTGTGGGGAAAAAATGGAAAGGGGTAAGGCAACTCAGTGATTATTTTTTTTTTATGGTTTTTTTTTTTTTCTGTATGCAATTGACTGAAGATCTGAAGAGTGTTTTGGACGTGATCTGTGACTTGTGTCTTTTGATTGTTCCTAAACTTCTTAGTGAAACGAGGTTGCAGAGTGAACTCAAATAGTGTTTAACTCCTGGTGGAGTCCTGATAATGTTTTAGCTTGTGCCAACGGGTGTCTAATGAGATGACATGAAAGCACGGTTTGAGGGGTGGCGCAGGCAGGGGGCCAGTGCCAGGAGGCAGCACAGTCAAGGCTCTACCGGAATTCCTGCAGCTTCAGTGCTTCAATATGCCCTCCTCTCCTGTCTGAGAGCATGGAGTATGTACCAGCATTATGCTGTGAAAACACTACCATGATTTACGCTGGGTTGCAGCTTCGCTTTTGCATTATTTTGGATGTCCAAATTGAAAAACTGTCCCTCTTACAAAAAAAACCCCAAACCAAAACGCAACCATCAACCAACCAACCAAAAACCTCCCAAAACCAAAATCACAGACCCCAACCAGCAACAAATAAACAAACCAAAACAACAAATCAACCCATAACCTGCTTTGGGGCCAGAAGAACATCACATGGAGCTGTGAGGAGGAGGTCGAGGTCCATGGTCAACATGCTCTGTGGAATGGATGTGCTCAGTCTATGACATGTTGTCTAAGGGCTAGTGAGCAGTCCCTGGACTTGTTGTGATCTGCAGTATAGATACAGAACTTGAAGAACAAATGCTTCCTTTGTGTTTAAAGACTATTTCTATTTTAGATGAGTATTGAAAGTTTTGATGCAGGAGGAGTGCAGTTGGTGGTTACTGTAATCTTGGAGTCTTAATGCCATTTCATAATAATGGTTCTGAATAGAAATAGTAGATTCCTATTTGAAATTACTTTTTAAAAACGTAGAAGCATAGATCAATTTGGGCAGTCAAGGCTCTACCGGAATTCCTGCAGCTTCAGTGCTTCAATATGCCCTCCTCTCCTGTCTGAGAGCATGGAGTATGTACCAGCATTATGCTGTGAAAACACTACCATGATTTACGCTGGGTTGCAGCTTCGCTTTTGCATTATTTTGGATGTCCAAATTGAAAAACTGTCCCTCTTACAAAAAAAACCCCAAACCAAAACGCAACCATCAACCAACCAACCAAAAACCTCCCAAAACCAAAATCACAGACCCCAACCAGCAACAAATAAACAAACCAAAACAACAAATCAACCCATAACCTGCTTTGGGGCCAGAAGAACATCACATGGAGCTGTGAGGAGGAGGTCGAGGTCCATGGTCAACATGCTCTGTGGAATGGATGTGCTCAGTCTATGACATGTTGTCTAAGGGCTAGTGAGCAGTCCCTGGACTTGTTGTGATCTGCAGTATAGATACAGAACTTGAAGAACAAATGCTTCCTTTGTGTTTAAAGACTATTTCTATTTTAGATGAGTATTGAAAGTTTTGGTGCAGGAGGAGTGCAGTTGGTGGTTACTGTAATCTTGGAGTCTCCCTCCTTAAAGTCATTTCATAATAATGGCTCTGAATAGAAATGGTAGTTTCCTATTTGAAATTACTTTTTAGAAACGTAGAAGCATAGATCAATTTGGATTCATCAGGCAGTCTTCTCCAGCGTAATGCTCAAAGCAGTATATTGTCCACCAAACCTCCAGGTTCTTTTCAGCAGAGGTGCTACCTAGTCTGACAGTTACCACTTGTGCTGATGCAGAGGATGGTCTGCCAATAGGCACAGGACTTCATGTTTGTCCCTGTTGAATTTCATGAGGTTCTTGGTGGCCCACCCCTCCAGTTTGTCTAGGTCCTCCTGAGTGACATACCTACCCTCTAGCACCGTAAGAGGGGATTACGGGTACAAGTTACTCCTGGGGAGATTCCAGTTGGACACAAGAGGAAAATTTATCACACTGAGAACAATCAGCCATTGGAATAATCTCACCAGGGAAGTGGTGGATTCCCCAACATTGGACGTTTTTAAGATTCAGCTGGACGAGGTGCTGGGCCATCTTGTCTAGACAGTGTTTTTGCCAAGAAAGGTTGGACCAGATGATGCTTGAGGTCCCTTCCAACCCGGTTTTTTATGTTTCTGTGATTGCCTGCGAACTCACTGAGATGCCTTACACCACCTCCTCCAGCCATCAGTGGTGGCAGGAAGCAGGAGGATGGGTCCTAGAGTAGGCCCTTGGGGGACTCAGCTTTGCATCCCTCTGTGGACATGTTCCTTCCATCGGTGGTTCCATGCCAATCCTGTGCTGGCTGTATCTCGAGCTTTATTTACTAAGCTTGCATAGCTGATTTTAACTTCACTTCAGCAGCTTCCTTCCTTTTGGTGGCTTAGAAACTTGTGATTTAGAGGTTTTCTGTTAACTGAAGCTGTAATAGAATAACCTTATTTTTTTTCAGGTTCAGAATTCTTATCTCATCTAGATAACCTTAATCTCTGGTCTTTAAATACTGCCTAAACAATCACACTGATCTTTATTCTGTCAGCTGTATTTTCAATACTTGGATTTCAATATCAATGTTTAAGTTGAAATTTAATCTGTTTTTAAAAGCTATTCTTAAGTATAACTAATCATTTTATCGAGCCTTCTAACATGAAAAACTGTTTCCTTCTAGGAATTTTGATGAAGATCCACATAAACAGGGAAGTGGTTTAATTTTGTTGTTCAGTTACAGTGTTAAGTGTATGAGACAAAATTAAACTTTGCAGTAACTGTTAATTTTAGAAATTTTTGGTAGTGTTTGTCAGGAGAGGGTACAGATAGTTCTCTTTAGCTCATAGCAATTACATGATGGAAGAGTTTTCTTTAAATATTTCTGTGTTCCAGGATTGAAAAACATTTAGGCTGTGAAAGTTGCAAAAATTTTAAATTGCACTCAATTGTTTGAATTCCTGTGCTTCGTATAAGAAATCAGATTGTCTATTTTTCATTATTTAAAAAGCTACTTTTAAAGTAGCTTCATAGAAGACCACTGGTTAAGTATTTTCATTTTAACTCTCTGATCTTTAGTTTTGGAAAGGGTCTGTTTTGCCAGTTATCCCTAGGCATAACTGTACATCATTAAATTTAACACAAAACCTGTAAAAAAAAAAAAAATTGTTCTTAAATGCTTATTAAAAATGTTATAGTTTGATTACATTGTGACACATACTGGGGGAGGACAGACCCCAACTAAGTCTCATCTAACCTTGCCCATTTAGAATAATGCAAATCAGTAGAGAGATCTTAATTGGTTTGCATGTGCCATATATGTCCTAAGAGCAAGATTTGGAACCAGGAATAAATTGTGAGGTTATTTAAAACCACAAGATGGTTTTGCTCCCATTCCTGCCCCCGAATAAATTCCCTTTCTCCCAAAATAAAAGAACAGCCCCAAACTCAGTAGTGAGGAATGACTTCCCAACACTCTGGAAAATCCCCTATGGAAAAAAAAAAAAAATATATATATAGTTGGCAGTTTGCTGAAAGTCTTCTGTTTCTGTTCACTTGAGAAAATACTGAATCACATCCTATTAGGTCAGGGGTTTTCAAAGAAACCAAGAGTGCTCAGGTCCTGCTTCTTATTCCAGTGAAAACGGAGTGGATCCTAGAATTATCTAGGTTGGAAGGGACCTTTAAGATCATCTATTCTAACCATGATCCCTGGGGATTCATGAGGGATCCATGATTTTCATGGATGCCTAGGTTGGAAGGGACCTTTAAGATCACCTATTCTAACCATGATCCCTGGGGATTTGTGAGGGATCCATGATTTTCATGGATGTCTCATGAAATACCTTGATGCTCCAGTGTGGAACGTCAAGTGGCTGAAAAACATTCTGATGGATGGCAAATAAAGCAAAATTCATTTTGTCCCCTGTAAATAAGGGAACTGTGCTTTTGACAAGTTAGACTTAAATCCCCATTTTGTCTTCTCCAAATGATATGTAATTATTGCTGTAAAGTATTACTTTTTAAAACAAATTTGACTTTTTTTTTAATAAGATAGTTGGAATGATTCAGAAATTACATTTGAATGGTGTTTGGACATATGGCAGCAGATGCTCTGGAGGTTTTGTTTGAGAAAGGGGGAAGTCTTCTCCTGTCCCTTACCCTGTTGTGTTCCACCAGACTGTGTGAGGGCAGATACTTCTGTTATTTCATAGCATCCCTTAATATACGGACTGTGCTTTGGAAAAAACCTACACAAAGGCTGTATAGTAGTACATAATTTGAAAAAAAACCCAGCTGTATAGTAGTACATAATTTGAAAAAAAAACAACAAAACAAAACATCAGTAATCCAGTTCTTCAAATTAGGAAGAATAATGATTAGAAGAAGAATCATGTATGGCATATCCTAAGGAGAATCATGAGCATTCAGTTATAAAACAAATTCAGTTCTTGTTGTTTGGGTTTTGTTTGTTGGAGTTGTTTGTGCTTTTTTTTTTTAATCTTGAGTCTGAAGAATGATGGGAATATGTACCAAAAGTGATGGTATTGGTGTTATTCTCACAATGTAGAGAACTGAATCACAGAATTTGAATCACAGAATGATATGGAGTTGGAAGGGACCTCTGGAAATCCTCTAGTCCAACCCCCCTGCCCCAAGCAGGTCCACCCACAGCAGGTTGCACAGGAAATAAGGAATAATCCCTGGATTTTGTATTATGAATTATGAGTAAAGTTTAGAATTATGCGAAACATATTGCAATTTTGGAAGGAGGATGGTGCCTGATACAGCGGAATGAGCTTTTTAGTTGATGATTGATGAACATCTTCTAGAACCTTGCTTTGCCAAAACGCTGCTTCTGAAATTCAGTAGCCCCAGAAGTTTCTCTCACCATTAATATAAATGTTTTGGTGTTGGAAGCCCTTTGATTCAAGGTGAAGATGAGGAATGGTATCTGTGTAGAAAACCTATTTGCAATTTTTTACTTCAGCATAATCATCTTGGTGTAAGTATGAAGCTTTCAACAAGCAGCACATCAACTTGGGCAGTTAAAGACTGCAGTATGTGAGAGAAGAGGCCAGTTTCTTCATATGTAAGACTAAACGTGTGTTTGAATTTGGTTTTGGTAGACTTTCAGGATATTTACATGCTGGCAAATTGCATTCTAGGAGAGCTTCAGTTGATCATTTGAACTTTTCTCCCCACTGGCTTCCTTATAGCTAAAGCCAGTCTTAACATTTTTCTAAGAGAAAAACTTGTTTGTAGTCTCAATGCTTGTTTGAGAAATCTATTATTCAAGCATGGACTACAACATTTACCCTGCAGCAGGTCCTAGACTTTGATAGGAACTCTTGAAAAGTTTCTAATAAACTGCAAAATCATTTCTGTGGATAAGAAACAGGTGGAGTGTCTGGCTTGTGTCAGAATTTGCTTAGTCAGTGGTATCATTAGACAGGATATAAAAACCAGAGAAAGTATTTTTAAGAGAGAAGTGCAGTGATGAAATCAATTTTAGAAGTGCATGCTTTTTAATTGTTCCTCCACTAGTTCAGCTAGCTTTGTGAAACAGCTAATTAGCTTCTACTTGTCCAAAAGGGTTATTTCAGTGTCACTCATTGTTAAAGGTGACAACCAGAATTTCTTAATGTAGCCATTCAGGGTGGCTTGTCCTTCTTTTATCAAAACCAGGGGCTTTCCTTCTGTGGAGAAGTCCCTGGTGTTCTCCATGTGGTTATGTATGGTAAGAAGTTAAGTTTTTTCTTTTCCCAGGTATCTTTGAAGTGTCATTGCTTAAAATTGCCATTTTATGGCACTTTTAAATTACATTTCTAGCTTTAAGCTAACTTTTCTATTTGGCATAGTGTGAAGAAGACTTTACAAATTATACACAATGAAAAAATATTACGTCTTAGAGTCCTTTCAGTGTTGGTGTCTTTTGGTGCTGTCAACTTTGATTTCTGTAGGGTATTTAAGGAAAACTGATTAGAGAACTGGGAGACTGGCAGTTCCTCTCCTCTGTATCTTCTTCCTCATCCACAAACCCACTTGGAGGTGAAGTTACCCTTTGCTGCTGGTTCAGCCCTCGTGGCCGTCTGACATCGTGCTGGGCTGATTCAATTTGCTAAACCAGCAAAAGTGCCTTGGAAAAATAGCAACTAGCTTTCTGCAAGCAGTATTGAATGAGATAAGAGTTGGGTTAGAAGATGATAGGAGTAAGGAGGGAGCTGGGTGGAATAAAGGCTGGCAGTGAGTCTGCCTTGAATCGACCTGGGAAATGAATTATCAAGGGAAGAATGACACATCAGAGTTGGTGAATAGAGCTGCTCCGTATACGTATTGCGTAAGGAAAAATGACAAAATTAATTATCATTTTTAATAACCTCCGTCTTCAAAAAGAACTTGCTTCTCTCTTTCAGAGGGGTTCTGAGGATCTCAGCGCTTGGCTGTTGTCACAGGATTTTTTTTGTCATCCCTTGCTTTTTAAATATCTTTGTGCCACAGTGTTCTTGGGTGGCCCTAGATTAAACATTTCCAGGCAGAACCACAGGACTCTGCCTGTTGCAGCTTTGCTCTGGTCACCACCTTTGCTCATCTGCTGTTTCACAGGTACAGAACTACTGCTTTTTTTTCCTATGGATGCGTGAAGCTTGTAGATGAGAGAGAGCAGGAATCCAGTAGTGAAGAATTATCATTGTCATCACTCATTTCAGGGGCTCCCTCTTCCATTGCACTTGTGGGTATTTCACAGGTATCAGAAGACAAAAGTTCCTATACTTAAGGAGAGCATGAGCTGGAATCTGCATCTGTGGAACCAGATTCAAAGCAATTGGTGAAAAAATCTCTTCTATCTCCTAGGTTCATCCAGTTTCATCCCAATTTTAAGAAAACAGCTTGGAAAGACTATTTGCAACTTTAATCTTAGTAGTGTCTTAATTTGTGGTGCTTGCATTTTAACCATAGGTTGTCCTAGAAACTTATTCTGAGCAGACAGGCATAAAAATTTATGCAGAAGCTCTGGAAAAATTCAGATCCGAGCATAGACAGCACTAGCAGCTCTAGAAATGATGGGGAAGAATGTAGGAGAGGTCCTTAAAATAATAAACCCCAGTTATGTCCAGGATCCCCATCTCCCAGTCTGAGAGGACTCCAGCTCATGATTGTCCTCCAGTTTCCAGGGGAACATGTAAGAATAGGAGCTTGTCCTGTTGTTACCTCTACAAATATGAGTGTCTCTCAGCCAGAGGAGCAACCTGGTGGAACCTGGGCAGTCAGGGGTGCAGAGCAGTTATAAATTGTCGTCAGATTGCCAGAGGCCATAAACCAGGGAGGTGTTCCAGCCAACAGGGCAGGCTGAAAGGAGAGCTGTGTGTGGCTCTGCCAGCTCAGGGTGAGAGTGTGGCACTTACAGTTCAGCTGGTGACCAAGTCTTTGGGATACTTACCTAAGCTCCTCAGGCTTTTCTCGGGCTTCTTCAGACATCATGTTGCTTTTAACCTTCCCTGAAACTCTACATGAGGACTTCCTCTCTTAAAATCCAAGCATGGGCAGCAAAAGTGAGAGATATATCAGTCTCCAGTAATGGCACTCTGAAATTCTGAACAAAACAGGACTGAAAGTATGGATCATTTTCAAAACCATGGAGGAGTATCACCTTAGGTGTTAGGAGAAACCCATTTCAAAACCATGGAGGAGTATCACCTTAGGAGAAACCCGTTGTCTTTCTGTTTCTTTTCAGCCATGGTCTTCTCCAGCTCAGCCCAAAACCTGCTTCCCTTTATGGGAAGAAAGAAGCTGATGTTCCAAGGCCTCGGCTGCTATTTCCAGCATCCTGTTCCTTTGTCTGCTTCCAGTTAACTATGATGTTTAAGTTGCTTTCTGTTTAAACAAAGAAGAATTTTTAAACCCTTCTTCCTTAGAATCATAGAATCGTCTAGGTTGGAAGAGACCCTTGGGATCATCGAGTCCAACCATCTCCCCTGCTCTACAAAGTTCTCCCCTACACCATGTCCCTCAGCACTGCATCTAAATGGCCCTTAAACACAGCCAGGGATGGTGACTCCACCACCTCCCTGGGCCACCACCTTGAGGTGGTGGCTTCTTCTGAGGGCATCTAGGTTAATGCAATCACTTGCTGCCACCAGAAAGCAGAGGCCTAAATCTAAGTTGGTTTCCTTTTTTTGTCCACCTTCCATCAAGTGAGGCTGTTAGTTCTTCTCCTGGGAGCATAATGTTCCTTTCTTATTTGCCTTTGTCAGCACTTTTTTATTCAACTCAAAATCTCCATGACACCCCAAGTCCCCCAAAAGTGTTTTTTTTTATTTGTTGCTGGAGTAGTTTTCTGGACTTCTAGGAAGTAAAATGTCTTGTGGAGAAGTCTGGTAAGTTCTGGATGAAGGACAAGGATATGGCAGTGGAAGCAGAGACACAGGGTGCTAGTGAGACCTCTGGCTCTCACACTCTTTGTATCTTTTTCCAGGGAGACTCAGAACATGACACACAGAAAGCACTTTACTGCTTTTTGTTAAACTGGTTTTCAGCCAGTTTGGCAATGGAACAGCTTATTTTTACAAGAAAGGACTTAGGGCTCCAGTGGGATTGATGGGCACTGCTGCAGAATTGCAGCCACAGAGAGGCTGAGGCAAATGGAAGTGAATGACTGAAATTCCCTTGTCTGATGATCTTCAGCCCATTGTGGAGTCCAACTGCTCTGAGGCTGATAAGGTAGTTGAAGACCCCCTCTTCCAAACTGCTGAGCTTCTACACAAAAAGATTTTATGCAGAAGTTCCAGTACCTGCCTTCTACTGGGAAGTGAGCTCGTGTGTAGTACATGCATTCCTTCAAAAAAAATAATATATATATATTGGTAATTTAAGGGAATTGCCTCAAAGCTGGGAAGGATGGACTGGGTGGAGGCATCAAGTCTAGAAATTTAACTTCTGTGAGCAGGAACTTCTGTTCATTCTCTGATTTCCTACTGATTTGCTTCGGGCAGCTCTCAGCTCTGTGGCTAGGGGTCCTATTTCCCCACTGACTGTACAGGGAGCACAGAATTGCAGAATGATATGGGGTTTGAAGGAACCTCTGGAGATCATCTGGTCCAACCCCCTGCCAGAGCAGGTCCACCCAGAGCAGGTTGGACAGGAACGTGTCCAGGTGGGTTTGAATGTCTCCAGAGAAGGAGACTTCACCACCTCTCTGGGCAGCCTCTGCCAGGGCTCTGCCACCCTCACAGCAAACAAGTTCCTCCTCATGTTTAGATGTAACTTCTTATGGTCAAGTTTGTGCCCATCCCCTCTTGTCCTGAAAGTTCATGGTGTTATCCATCTTTGTATCTATGCTTAAATAATGCTATAGTCAAATAAACGATACAAGAAAAGAATCAGAGGCAGTTGGAATGTTACATCCACCTTAGTAGAACATTGCTGTTAAGTATTTTGAAGATGAAGGTAGGTGTCAGTCTCTTGTTCAGTTCCTTTTTCAAGGAAGCTTTTGTTATAAGGAAGGTGGCTCAGAAAAGCCTGAGATTCCCTGTATTGTCTCTAGAACACCAGTCTTGCTGCTCCTGATAAGGCAGAATAAACTACTCCTAGGAGAGCTACACAGAAAAGTTGAGTCACTGTTACTCTTTGGCCACTGATTTACCAAATACGTTGGCTGTGGTGACTACGTGTGGGTAATCATTGTCCTGGGAAAAAAAACAACCACCCCAAAACAAAAATAGAAAGCGAGCCATTTTTCTTCTCATTTGAAAAGGCTCTTCTCCTGTTGATCTTAGTGATACAGCTTTTTATGTACCCATTTAAATACTTGATACAGCTTTTTATGTACCCATTTAAATACTCATTGACTGCTGCAGAAGAAATACCTGGAACAGGCAAGACATGAGAATTCTCCCATATTTATTTTTTTCTATTATTTTTTTTTTTTTTGTAATTGTGAAGCTCTGGTGTTGTTCTGGGCTGCCAGGAGAATTTATTACTGAAGAACCAGAGAAACACCTGTGTCTGCCTGAGCAGAAGCACTCCTCCATCAAAGACAAGGGCTTCTACTGCCAGATGTTAAACTTCTGTTTAAGACAACCTTTTTTGTGTCAGATTCTCCAAATACAACCTTGGAAGCTCTCCTGAGAGAGCAAGCATCGGTGTGATGGGGATTGCTGGCTGTCCTAAAGAAAATACAGCACTAGAAATACATCATCATTCTGTCTGTTATCTTCATACCTGAAGAAGCTTTATTTTACTCTTAGAAATGCATTCTTTTGGATCTTAATATTTTTTTTTCAATAACTAGGAATAGAAAGTTACATACGAGTGCGTGTATAACTTAATCTAAACTAAATGTAAACAACTCAAAATCTGCTTAGTTGTTCTCCTTCCTTAAAAGCATCCTAAGAATCCCAGTCACCAGCCTGGAGGATTCAGCTTTTAAGCATCATTCTCTTTTAAATCAGGTTGGGAATTTGAAGTTAATACCTTAGATACAAGTAATTAGCACTAATTTCTCCATCCCAGTCCATGTCAACGTGCTACCTCTGTCTGACAACCATGGAAATGCCTTTAGGGATGCTTTTGGGGCCAGGTACCCTGATAACTCTTCCTCCTGGTCCACCTGCTGGCCAGCTGCTCCACATCAGATCCAGTGAAGGGATTGATGAAGGTACCTTAAACAGAAGAAGTACATGTGCTAATGATGGCTAATTAAAACTGTAGTACTCACTGTTTAAGAACATGTGGAATTAAAAAATGATATCACAGATGGACAAATTCTAGGAGGATGGTTTGTTCAGAGATGCTTAAACTCGGTCTGCGTGGAAGCTCCAGATCAAGTAATGCCTGATTGCTGAATGATCCTGCCAAAAGCCTTTAGTTAAACCTATGTTTAATGTTGTAATGCTTTTGAAACATTCTCCTCAAAAGGATATTTCTCATGAAAAATAGGTAAATCCACGTGTTTATTCTTATATTGAGCTGGCACCTTAATACCAAAACGTTTTACAACCATCCTGAAAGGTATCTATTGTACCATCACATTTTTCTCATTTCTTCCAAACTGGAGAAGGAGTTCTGGCCTCGGTATTTGCACTTAGCTTTTGTATGTGTATGTCTTTGAGAGGGTGACTGTCAAGAAGTATTCCTTGCCCTGGAGAAGCCCTTTCACTTCTCAGCTCATCCTATGGGAAGCTGTGGTGCTTCCCAGCTGTGTGCTGGACCCAGCAGTTGGGTGGGTGGCAGAGGGGGGAGGGAGTTGAATCAGCATTTAGTCTTGTGCAAAGTTCACGTCGTTTCCATTTACCGTATGGTTTTGCAAAGTTAAACTGTAGCTCGTGTTGTAGCTGCGATTCTGCAGTTGTTTCTTTGGCACAAGTCCTGGAGGAGTTTTTCTGTGGGGCGTGAAGGGGGTCAGAGGGTGACAGTGGGGCAGGATCTGAACAGTTGGGTCTGTGGTAAGTTCACAGAAGTGCTGGGGGGTTACTCTGCCCCTGTGAGTTTGTATTATCCATCCTACACAGGGTTAGTGTCTGAATTCTCTTCAGACCCCGCATCTTCGAAGCACAGTGTCAGCAGGTTCAGTGTAACATGCTTCTTGCTTTAAACTTAATTATTCTGGGTGACTTTAGTCATAGTGACAATGACTAAATACGTTGCAAATGATCCAGGCTCATCCAAACTATCCTGGGTTCTTTTTGAGTTGCTTTGCTGTGTTGAATCCCCTGCTGCTTCTTTATCATTAATGTTGTTTGAGCTAAATAGATCAAACCTAGTTTATGTATTATAATAATAATAATAATAATGCAGCCTGTGACTTGCACTCCTGATTCAAGCACAGATGTCTTTTCCTTTGCCCTAAGCAACACATTTTGGAACATTGTTTTGTTAAAGATTCTGGTTTTCTTGTTACCTTGATGGTCTCATAAGAATGTTCATTCTTTCTACTGTGTGCAGTGTTGAGGGGGATATTGAAGGACTTCTCATGCCAGCTTTGTCAAAGCCTCACTTGACACAGGGTAGTCGAGGCTGGGCTTATTTTCCAAAATGCTGTGAAACCGGAAATCTGGGATAATTCCTTAGTATTAGCCCATAGTACAGTCCATAAAGAGCTATTTTTTTGCCTCTTTCTTGCCTGCCTCTGTGTGCAGTGGGTGGAATGCTATTTCTAAGGAATCCTGTAAGAAACTGGCATTATTGTAACAACCAGTAACTTCTACCATAGCTTAAGGTATAGATTGAGATGTTCTGGTGAATTTGTGCTTATTAGAGAATGACATTAATAGGCAGAATTATAACTTCTTTTTTGTATTCTTTTGTGCAGCATAACTGAAAAATTGTCATTTTCCTCTCCTACTGAAAGTGTCTGATATTCTGGTAATTTCTTAGGAGTGTTGCTGAAGACATCTCAGGAGAGAACCTGACAAGTGCTCTCAGAAATGAACTAGTGGAGTATATCTGTGGTCATCTTCGTCCTCATGTCTTTGATAGGCAGGAGGGGTTGGTGCTGTCCCCTCTGGGCAGGGAGAGTATGTATGGAAAACATCTTTAAGGAACCCTGCCTGAGACTTTTATAGTGTGGAACTTGGAGTTTTAATCATCAGATTTAAGACTTAGTTTCTCCAAGTGTGGAGAGGCTTTGTGATGTAGCAACAACATTCATGTTCTGGCTCTTGCTGCGTTCTTGAATAAGAAGAATAAGGTCAAAATCATATCCTAAAGTGCTTTTAGAATTTCAGGTCAATAGATGTCACTTTCTTAATTGTTATCTAAATTTAGAAGGGAAATTAACTTCTTGTAGCAAGTGCAGTACTTTCACCTGAAAGCTTTTGTTTATATTGTTGTTGTCTTCCATCACGTACATCCCTGATTCATCCATGGACTTCTGCATCTCTTTCTTTTCCACTCACAGCTTGATGAGAAGTGTCAAAACCTGAGTTGTCTTTATGTAGCCACACTGGTATTTCTTCTGGGCTGTGTGGTTGATTCCTTATTCCACAAAAAAAGCAGAATGGTAATTTTTACCTGTTGCTGAGGCCAGCTTTGCTGGGTGAATTTGTAATACAAAATGTGCATCCATGAGGTTCTTCTAGTGAACGTAGGAATGTAGTTCCTTCATGTCATGCTCCTTAGATGGAAGGGGTAGGTGCTTCATGTTAGATGTCTGTAGAGTTTTCAAACAGCAAAGCTTGTCTTCTGAAGGGAACAGCAATTCCCAGAGCAGAGAGGACCCATAGGTCTGGGGAAGGAAGCCAGAATGACAACCTTGGACATGACCTGGCCAAGGCAGCAGATACCTACAAGCTCCATAGGCTGGTTGGTTGGTTGGTAGTGGTGATGGGCTGCTGGGTAGAATTACTACTAATTATGCTTGAGTTGATAAATACATAAATAGATCACCGTGGAGTTGCACTCTGAAAGAGTGAGCTTCTCCTTCTCAGAAACTTTCAAAGGTTAAAATTTTCTTGAGATTTTTGGGGTTATTAGTGGCATAGCCATATAGTCATCCTGACATGATAAAAAAAAAAGACAACCATATAATAAAAATTGAAGTTTATATAGCTGCTGTAGGATAGAAACTACGTGGCATAGCCATATAGTCATCCTGACATGAAAAAAAAAAAAGAGACAACCAGATTATAAAAATTATAAAAATTGCTGCTGTAGGATAGAAACCATGTTTTATTTACTGGGTACAACCCGAAAGTAGTCTGTCTAGTTTTAGTTACTCTATCAAGCTTAATTAATTAAAAGTAAAATTTTTTGCAGGCAAAACCAATCCTGTGTCTTTGGAGATAAACAGACAAGATTTGAGAAGGCCTCTACACAATCTTTCAGTACTTTAAAATTTTCTGTACTGCCTAAATACTCCTTTTTTAAAAAAAAAATAAATTAATATTGTACTGGAATATATCAGATAAGCAAATTGAACAATTGGCCAGAAAATAGATTGTCTTGGTGTGACACTATGGGGCTGCCCATATATTATATATATATACTACTAATATATATTGGGAAATTTCTCAGAGCACTCTGTTTTCCACAGGTGTAGGAGTTTCAAAAGGTGTGCAGAATATCCCTTTGTTAAACTGCATTTTTTAGGAGGTTTAAGTTAGCGTTAAGAAGGGAAAAAAAAAAAAGTGTTGTCAGTAGGACTAAAGATAGGTAATTCTTTAAATAGATCAGAGGCAAATGAACTACAGCGCTCCAGAAATACTGCAGAGCTTCAGGATGCTACTGCTGCCTGTGCAAGAAGAATAAAACGCAGGTGCTCGCCATATTCACTTCATTCAAATGTGAACTGCTCTAGTGCCAGGTAGAATTACTAGGGCATTGGTGAGATTTGGGCTGAAAAATGGCTGTTTTGAAGCTTTGGCTTGGAAAGTTGTAGTCGACAAACTGGGAAGGATTTCGAAAAAAAGGCCTTCAATAATAAGCTTTTTGTCTACAAATCTTGTGTTATTGAGGGGCTGAGAAACCTCTGTCCATGTAGTTTAAGAAATAGTGTGATGACTGGCAGTTATCTGCAATGAGAAGGGATTTCTGCCCTTAAAGGTGTTAGAAAGTACAAATATTAAAAATCAGTATTTTCAGTGAATCCTGATGAAGGTGAGATTGCATACAGTGTCCATTTTTAAACTGAGAACTAACACTGAAATTTTGAATGAGGCTCATAAATTTTTGACTTTGCAGCTGCCTTTCATTAGTTTTCCTGTGGGGTGTGGGGTTGTTGCAAAAGTTGTGAGCTCGGTGCAGAAGTTCCCAGTTGCAATTCGTTGCTCCTGTAGGTTGAAAATACTGTAAATTTTCATAGCTGTTCGCTCAGATTTATAAGAGGATGGATTTTTTTGTGGGTATTTCTCTCCCTAGGTCTTGTTGAAGATCATATGCAGGCTTTGGCAGAGGGAAAACTTTAATGCAAGACACTTTTAATAAAAGAAATTAAATGATTGCTAGTGAATACACAAAATCATAAGCGAGAACAGACCAGAATAAACAAATGTACACAAGGAATAGATAATTTTTATATTAAAGGATATACATTAAATAATGCAAATGTTCTGTATGTACATGTGCACCACCTCTCTAATTTTAATTCCCTTTAAAAATGTAGGAGCAAGATAATTTTTTTTTATAGAAAGAAAATAAAAGGAAGCTGATGATTTATGTTCTCAAGTCATTTCCCAAGGCTAGTTTAAGAAAAACTGTGTATAGAAAATATCTTACACTTCACTGCTGCCTGCTGAGTTATAGTCTCAAATGCAGAAGAGCAAATCAGGACTTAATTCAACATATAGAGAATTCCTATTTTATACCAGCAGTGCAAAAATAGTTCTGTTGTTCAGTTGGTTTCCTCACCAATACTTTCTTCTGTCCTGTACATCCCCAAATCCTTTATCCAGGGGACTAGTGTATTGAAAATTACATTAGCTTATTTCAAAGTCAATATAATAGCTTTGTAATCAGTGATAAATATCTAATTTAAAGATAATTAAAAATGCTTGTCATATATAAGCATATGATTTTTAAGTAAAAGTTGTTTCTGCTTGCTTAGGAGGTGATAAGATTGTAGACTAAATGTGATTAATGTTCTTTGCAGATGTTGCTTTATATGCTTAGGCTTTCAGAAGTAAAGCAGTCTAGACTGTCTGTCTGCATTCTCCTACGGCTTTGATCTTGATTAAAACTCGTTGTATTGCATTTATCATCTTCCCTTCTGGAATACCAGAAAGTATCTCAACTGGTTTTTTGTATGTATGTATATATGTTTATACAGAAAGATACTAAGAATCTTCTTTGAGTATTGTAGAAATTGCTTGCATTTATCATCTTCCCTTCTTGAATACCAGAAAGTATCTCAACTGGTTTGTTTTTTGTATGTATGTATATATGTTTATACAGAAAGATACTAAGAATCTTCTTCGAGTTTGTAGAAATTATACATTTGGATTTGGTTGGCAAGTAGCAAAAAAATCAGTATTTACTATCTTGAAAGCCTTAAAACTCTCCCTTGGCTTATTTCAGAGGCAGCAAGTGTTATTCAAAGTGTTAGTTAAACTCATAGGGAGTGAATGGGGTTAACATTTTTCAAGTGGTTTTTTCCCCTCCTGTTGGATATACATCTAAAGATAGGGGGTGGCTGCTTTGATCTTCTTGCTGCAGTCATCTGTATTTCTGTCAGCTCTGATATTAGTGATCTGCTAATACCTAGTTCATTTTACTAAACCAAGGGGGTTTTTTTCCTGCCCCCCACCCTCTCAGCTCAGGGGGATTGAACCGGAGCGGTCAAACTGGGAAAAAGGGTCAAAAGCAGCAGTGGCACGTGGAGTACCTCAATAAAATCAAATTTATCAGGATCTGTGGCAGAGCCAAAGATCTCAGAGCAGTGAGGTTCTCAAAGCTTTGTTTTGGTATTAAATCTTTCCCTGCTCTGGGAGATGACCAGTTCCTCGTTTGCGCGCACCACGTACAGCTAGAATGATTTTTCATTATTTGGAATAATCAGATTTTCTGTTTATTTGCTTTTTTATCAATTGAAGATTATATTGGACTGATTTGGGAACTTGATGTATTTTATCTGGAAGTTTTAAGCGGAGAGTATCCCTTTAATAAGCTGTTTGGTGGTCACTCAGTAAAATGTTTTGGGTAGTTCCATTAAATATTGAAGTACATGGGGTTTATTTTCTACTCTAACCCTTGTTCTTGCCGCCACCGAGTGCTTTACGTAAGTCTGTTGGTTGGAGTTGTTTATGAAATATTTGAAGCTTCTAGACCACAGTGGTGTCTTCAATCCAAGTTTGGGAACATGACTCCATGTACTCAGCAAGGATACAAAACAGATGGAGAAGTCACTAGCTAATAAGTTAAATAATACTTAGCTGTCATAAACCACTTGTAAATCCATTATAGGAGGCAGTGAGTTGTGCCTTGCTCTTTGCTTCCCCATTACCCAATTCCTTCCTGATCCTTAACTATACGAGGCTAAAACTGTTTTGATTTTTATTGTGTCTTGGCAATGACGTGTAATTTTATTTATTTCTTTTTAATTCTGTAACAAAATTTAGTAATTTTATATTAGAGCACGGTTATCATTATGGAGGTCTCTAATCTTGCCTGCATGTTAACGTAGCAATCAGGGGAAAATTAATTAAAATATTTTAATGGGAGTCTCACACAGCAAATCTGGATTCCCCCTGTTTTAAAAGCCTTACCCAGTACATAATTGATGGACTGGCTGAACCGGAGTTGCCGTTCTAAATGTAGATACCTTTGTAGTTGAGAAGTCTATAGGGTTCTCATACAGAGCTGGGCTTGCTGAGAGGAATTTCTTAATAAAATGCTGGGAAATTATCTTAATACTCTAAATTAGCATATTGAAAAACTTAACACTAAAAATTTTATACAACGTTTTGTAATAAATGGATTTTTAAGGCTTTCTTACAAAGTTAAATGAAGCAAAACTTGGCTTAATTGGAACACTTGAAGGCAATTTTTTTTTTTTTCATTGATTTGCATGCTATCAACTTCTTTAGGATTATTATAGTGTGTCAGATGTGGGCTTACACAATCAGGGGATGTGGGACCAAAAATCAGCTTGATCACGTGTAGTCAAACATGTGATTTGCTAAAAACAAAAAATCCAGTAGCAGTAAGTTTTCAGTGTGGTTTTGGGTACTTTTCCTAACAAACATCCGGTGAAGCACAGTCTTGTTGACTTGACTTCTACTAAGCCTGTGTGCATGGTTCTTAAACGAGAATTTAATTTGATACTAATTATCAAATGGTTAGATGTTTAAAGCCTTTAAAACATGCCTTCAGTATCCTCATACTTGGAGATAATTCCATTAATAAGCTGAAGTTTTTTTACTTTTTTGTAGGGTTTTTTAATACTTGTTCCAGTGAGATATTGTAGATTGGCATCAATTTTTTGTTATATGTAATCACAAATAAGAATATTCTGGTCCTTTTTTCCTTAGTTTGATATTTTTTTTTCCCTAAATTGCTTGATGTTGGTAGATTATATATATATAATCTTCCAAATATTTTTATTTGTGCATTTAAGGCAATAGGGAGATGATTTACAGATTACTACAATTCAACTGGTACTTACCCTAATAAGGGAAAAGAGGGGTGACTCCCTACTGTTCTTCTAAATGTTCCAGTGCACAGGTTAACCCACAGCAATCCAGAAGCATTTTTCTGGTGGAAAAATAATAGCAATTTTCATCCACTTCAGAATTTCTTTTGAGAAGACTTTCTGGAGAGATTAATTTATTTTTTTTTATATTCTCTTTTCTCAGGGCCACACTTCAGAAGCATGTTCATAGTTATCCTTTTGTACACAAGAAACTGTTGCAGTATTTATTTGGAGTTTCCAATATCTGCTTGCTTTGTGCATATTGGACATAAAACAGCCTTAGAAAAGGCTTTTTTTTTCTTTTTCCTTAAAAAAACATGGCACATGAAAACATAGACTATTTGTAAGTGCTTGTAGGCAGGTAGGAGAAATAAAAGCCACTCTCTTAGATTACCTCTGCACTGATTTGATTCTCTTGTTTGATGAGGGCTGATTTTTTTTAAGGCAGCTGTTACAGTCTCTGTATTTAACTGTTCTAAGGACAGGAAATGTACTGCTTGTCCAATATGTAGCATATTCTTCAAGTCTCTGCTACAGAGTTATGCTCTAGAACAGTGATCAGAGCTTTATGAATGTACTTTTAAATTGCTCCCTTTTCCAGTCAGTTATTCTTAAAGCTCTGACAACAAATACAAAATAACTTCAGTTTTAATATGCAGTCGCCTGACTCGAATAGATTTCTTTCGGATTTTGAAGTGTTTCCTCTTTGGATTTCTTCTTTTCTGGATACAATTAGTAATAATATCCAAAAAATGACCAGTGGATAGCAAAATCTGCTTCCTGAGAATCCATAAAGATATAAAAAAAGCTGGAGCAGAAGAATAGTCTAATACTGAGATACATTAGGAAATTGCTGTGTTATTCCATTGCTTTTTTTCATCTTATTGTGAATCTCAAGCGCTTGAAGGTTTTGGCAGTTTACCAGTCACTTATATCAGAATTCATTCTATATAAAAACTGGCATAATAATGATTTCTAGTGAAATTCTGTCAGTTCTCACTTCCAGAGGGAAAGCTCAAGTTGATGCAGTATCTTTAGAGCATGGGAAGGTGGTGATGGGGATTAAAAGTAGTAAGAGTTTTGAAATTATGAGCATTGCATATGGTGAAAATGCTTTCTTAATGAAAACTCCACAGGATCATAGAATCATAGAATCATTGAGGTTGGAAGAGACCCTTGGGATCATCAAGTCCAACCATCTACCCTACTCTACAAAGTCCTCCCCTACACCATGGTTAGGCTCTGGATTTCCCTGATCTCTAGAAAAGTCCAGAATAAGGTACTTGATTCTATCTTTCAGTCAGGACCTAGATCATCTTTGATGGAGATAGTGTTGGGGTTGAGGAAGACTGGCTGGATCTCCCTGGTGGTGTTCAGAGCTTGAGACTACGAGCTCTACGAGACTTAGGAGCTCGAAAGCAAGGAGAGGACGTGCTTGCCCTATCAACAGCGTTCTTGTCCTTAAAAACATGGGTTGTTTCAAGCTCAACATAATAATGATTTCTAGTGAAATTCTGTCAGTTCTCACTTCCAGAGGGAAAGCTCAAGTTGATGCAGTATCTTTAGAGCATGGGAAGGTGGTGATGGGGATTAAAAGTAGTAAGAGTTTTGAAATTATGAGCATTGCATATGGTGAAAATGCTTTCTTAATGAAAACTCCACAGGATGGTTAGGCTCTGGATTTCCCTGATCTCTGGAGAAGTCCAGAACGAGGTACTTTATTCTATCTTTCAGTCAGGACCTAGATCACCTTTGATGAAGATGAATGTTGGGTTGAGGAAGAGCTGAGCTACAGATGGGGTGGTGTCTGGCTGGATCTCCCCTGGTGGTGTTTAGAGCTTGAGACTAAGGGTTGACTTAGGAGCTCTAAAGCAAGGAGAGGATGTGCTTGCCCTATCAAAAGTGTTCTTGTCCTCAAAAATATGGGTTGTTTCAAGCTCAGTGAGTGGGATTTTTAACATCATCTTCATTTTTCAGTCTGATACAGTGAGCAAAATAAGGCAGCCTGAGAGGGGTCAAATACAAAGCCCATTTCAAGTTTAGCTAGAGGTAGAGAGGCAGTTTTATTGGATTTTTTTTTTTTTAATATAATCAATACTGATTCAGTATGTAAAGACACAAATCTTAAAATTCTTTCAATGTAGACAAGGCTTAGAATTTTATACAAATAGGACTGGACAGCAGAAATGGAATCAAACAAATACAGCAAAGTTCAAGGTTATGCAGATCGTTCTGCATTAGGAAGAGGGTTCAGCAGTCAAAAACATATTAGTGTTTTTATGACGATAGGTATTTACTCAGATGTGTAATGCTGCAGCCTGACATTTATTTAAGTTTAGTGGCTGAAGGAAGGAATTATTTCCCCTCATTTGTGCCAGTTCAGCTGTTTGGGAGGCTCTTCAGCAGGGGCTGCTTTTCTGATGGCACTACAACTTCAAAATGTCCTGTGCTATTGCATTAGAACGGATGCCACGAGCTACTAATGTGATTTGACTCTGATGCATCCGATTCTAAAATGCTTCTGGAGCAGGATTTCCTGGCGAACAAAACCAATATTGATACCAGGCAAGTCTTTGGAAGTGACTTGGGCACTGGATGTAGTTCTGGCCACCCTTTGGAAAGACCTGCTGTTGTGATGGGGCAGTGAAATTAAGAGGGGAATGAAAATAAAAATAAAATAATAAAAAAAGCCCCTGGATCATTGACTATGTGGAATCAAGACTGAAGCTAAACTTGATGATTCTCCATAAATATATTGGAGACTTAAAAGAAGGGAAGGGTAAAGAAGGGTTTCCAGCTGAGTTGGGTGGGTGAACCTCTAAAGGCTTGAGTTTTTAACACTGGATCCTGCCTTTTCCCCACCATGTTTGCCAGCATGTCCAAGGTAATCCCTCTCTCTGTTTACCCAAATCTGGAACCTCTCCTTCATGGTGTTTAGCTGCCATCTGGCCAAGGGCAGCTGGGGCTTGTCTGGATCTACTGGTCAGGGTGTGTGTACTCATCAGCCTCTAGCTACTGCCAGTCAGCTGCTGCCTGAGCCAGGCCAGACAAATTGCTTAGCACTTTAGGAGGTTTTTTTGGGCCAATTTTAAGCAAAAGAATACAGATCATAAGAAAAATATAAAGGGGTGAAAACTGGTTGTAAGTATGTTTAGGCTGGTTGTAAAAAAAAATAATAAGTAAAGCAATGGAAGGGGTGAAAACTGGTTGTAAGTATGTTTAAGCTGTTTGTAAAAAAAATAATAAGTAAAGCAATGACAAAGGAATTTTAATTTAAATAAGAAGCTTGATCAGCAAGCGAAGGATAACTGTGTAGTGTTTTCACTTGCAATAGCAGAGAACGGGACACAACACCCATGGAGAGACTTGCTTGAGATGTGAGTTGAAGAGAACCTAACACTGTTGTCTCTGAAGTAGTTATAGGAGGTCCTGAAAGACAAAAAGAAGTAGGGGTAGGATTCATCCCTTGGAGGAAACATCAGACGTGAAGTTGGGGTGTTTGCCTCATAGGTGGCTTGACTATGCTTGTGTTTGACTTGGTGCGTGGTTCTGTTTTCTTTGCAGTCAAACTTCAAAAAAATTACATTAAATTTGTCTGATTTGGAAGGCAAAAGATATAACAAATTTTTGTAATTAACCTGACTTAGCTCTTCTGCACAGTCCGGAGGGATTCTCCTTGGAGGGAAGAGGAGGCACTCCTTATTTCTCGTTGTATGTGGTGGTGAAATGTTGATGCTGATCATATTCAATAGGATTCTGGTCTCATCAGATAAGGAAATTTAAAGACAACTAGAATTCCTCTGAAGGTTTTTTTATACTTTCTCATTAAGTGATTAATCCATTACAATTTCTGATCTCCATGAGGTTGCAGGAATTTCAAATTTTTCATTTTAGAAAGTTCTTTAAAGCGTTCCGTACTTCACGTCAAATTTTTCATTTTAGAAAGTTCTTTAAAATGTTCTGTAGTTCACAGTTGGCAAGTTCTTACAAAGTTTCATGGCTCAGAGAAAAGCTTTTACAAATACCAACCCTGAGAAAGGATGGTTTTGCTCAGAAACAGGGCAGAGATTCCCAGTCGGGTGCTGCTCTGACCGAGGTGGGAAGCCAAAGACTGGAACCATTGGTCATTGACAGGAGATGCTTCTTGATGTCCCCACTTCTTGACAACTCCCTGCAGACTGTTTCCCTCCTGCCACATGGAGAATTTAGCTGGTTCAATGCAGTCTGTAGAGAGAGAGGAAGTTGGCTTGTATCTCCAGGCTGTCAAGATAGCATTTATTTGAAGGCAGATCTCTTTTTTTTCATAGTTAGAATTCTCTGGGGCCCGTTTTATCTCGTATCTGCGCTGCAGCACGTGCGCTGCAGGATCCCACTTGCTTTGGGCCTCTGGAATCAGATGAACAGCGCTGACGGGTGGCTGAGCTCATTGCTGGGAAACTCCCTCTCGGGCCTCAAAAATAGAAATTCCACCAGTTGCTACCACCAGCGTGATAGTCATCCTTCAGAACGATTCATATCTTCCTCATCTGGTTTTCATATCCTTAGGTGGTTTATTTAGGCTTTACTCTGGGAGTGTGATACCAGTGAAGTGAAGCCTTACGTTTTTGAGTATAATAACAGCAGTCTAAGGCTCTGTGTGGAAATGGTGTTACTGGGATGTAATGGGAAAGCATCCCTTGATACTTCAGCAGCAGCTGCCTTACCTCAGCTTCATCTGGGGACAGTTGTAGATGATACCACCTAAATCATAGAATCATCTAGGTTGGAAGAGACCCTTGGGATCATCGAGTCCAACCATCTCCCCTACTCTACAAAGTCCTCCCCTACACCATGTCCCTCAGCACTGCATCTAAACGGCCCTTAAACACAGCCAGGGATGGGGACTCCACCACCTCCCTGGGCAGCCTGTTCAGCAGAACCCCAGCTTTCAAAGTTTTAATCTCAAACTGAATTCAGTTTTTATTTGAGTTTTGTTTATACTTTGGAACCTGCCTACAGGACTGAGGGCCAGTCGTCTTGGGAGGAGTGGTGGGAAGGGACCCTTTAAGACCGGAATTGTCCCTTTTATCTGTGCCATCTCCCTTTTTCTCACTTCTGTTTAAATCTTGGCTGACTTGGAAGGGCTTTCCCTTTGAAGCCAGCTACTGTGATTATTTTCTCTAGTGACTGATTGTTTTTTGTGTGTGTGTTTGGGGTTTTGTGCTGGGGAGAGGAGGCTAATCCTAATTGAAAACTGTGTGTATTTCCAGCATTGGTGCCTGTGTGGCACTATTTTTTATTTTTCAACCTCTGAATCTTGTAGAATTTCACTTTTCTGGGGAGTATCATGTTTTTTGTGTGTGTGTTTGGGGTTTTGTGCTGGGGAGAGGAGGCTAATCCTAATTGAAAACTGTGTGTATTTCCAGCATTGGTGCCTGTGTGGCACTATTTTTTATTTTTCAACCTCTGAACCTTGTAGAATTTCAACTTTTCTGGGGAGTATTGAGCCCTGGGTTACTTGTGATAGATTTTTATCATCTTGTAATACCCTCTCTGTTGTGTTGGGGAGGGGATGTTTGACCAGTAATGTCTATAAAAGCTACCAGCATGTACGATGCGAGCGTGGTCCCAAGGCTGTGCTTCAAAAAAGCAAACAATTTACAGAATCTTTCAAGCTTTTCCTCCCCCCCCTACGTTAGACAGTAGATGAGAGAGTTTTTCTGGTTTGTGCTGCTCACACTTCGCAGTGACAGGAATGGCATGTTTGAACTTGAAAACATCAGTCTGTGTCTTAGTGTGTTCCCTTGAAGTCAAGAAGTGTGAAAAATAGCACTTCTATTAACTTGAAATTTCTGGAGACTCCCAGAGGATGCCAATCTGTATTTCAGAGGTAGCTGGCTGATGCTGTAGATGCCAGTTGTGCCACTACTGGCACTTTAATTTCTACCTAAAGAACATAGATGTCACTTGACCCTTTTTCTCCATTTTCTGCCATGTGCTTTGCTCTGGAATGATTTTGGAAAACTTGAACGCCAGAGGTTTGGTTTTTTGCCACTTCCTTAAATCCAGTCTTAAATAAGATATTTGGAAGTGCAAAGCAGGTAAATGGAAGTTCCCTTTAAAACCCTATTATGACTTTATTCATTTCTTCTGACAGTCGGGCAAACTGTGTGGAGGGACTGCAGGGAGGAACACATATTGCAAAAGTAATTTCAGGTTCTTTTTTTAACTTGAGCAAGAGTCCAGTGAGATTTAGATGCCACTGTTATGCTCCCTGCAGTGGCTTCGTTCAGAGTCCTCCACGTGCACAATTGCCCCTTTAATCCCATTTTCTTTATCACTCAGATGGAGACGTTACTTTGGATGGTACCGTGGAGTCTCTCAAACCAACAATCAAACTAAGAGTTTCCTCATCTTTACCTGCACCCTTTTTCTTGAATTATGGCCTTATAAAATGCTTTGGCCTTAAAGATGCTTTCCGTTAGTTCTGCCACCACCACTTCTAAAGTCTTAGGTCTCCGAAGATTGTAGCTCTTTGTTTAAATTGATAAAAAGTTTAATAGCCTCTCTTAAATATTCTTCTGGAGAAGTCATCAGACTGGGTTCACAGTCTTACAGACACACAGGTTTCTTCAATGTGGCTAATTACTGAAGCTTGAACTTCGAAAGGTCAAGTGGCCACTCTTGCATAGGGATTTGCAGGTAGAGAGTTTCTTTTATCTTTGATGCTCGGCATGTTTTAAGGGTATCTCTTCTACAGGTTCCAAAATCCCAGTTCTTTCATCTGACTGTACCTAATTTTGTGTTGCAGGTCATGTATGGGTAGTATTTTTAAGTCTGAAGTGGTGTTTCTTCTAAAAAAAAATTGCATAAGTTTTATGATACTTAAGTCTGCCAAATCTCTCTTATTAGAACAACAGTATTGCAGTGCCTTTAAATATAAAATAGGTATATAAATATAAAAAGTTCCTAGAACAACAGTATTGCAGTGCCTTTAAATACAAAATAGGTATATAAATATAAATATAAAAAGTTCTACTTTTAAATAAAGTGGAACTTAATTGTAAAAATGAAGTGTTGATGAGATAAATAATGTCAGAGTATTCTGGCCCATGGCTTGCACCCTGAAAAGAATCAGTGATCTGCTCCAACTGGCTACAGAGCCCTTTGGGTGTATATTCCTTCAGTAGCTCCCATCAGAAAGGCTGATGCCTCGTGCTCTGGCTGTTTAATGTCAGAAAAAAGCTAATGAATGGTCCAACTCCACCTTCCACTGCCAGAGCACACCGGCCTTTGTGTCCAAAGGAGAGATGAAATACCAGCCATGCTCTCTGGTCATTTGTTTCCAGAGCAAAATATCTGTATTACCTGGTTCTGGTTTAGGAGCTCTCTTGGCTCCAGGAGTGCTACCTGACAGTTCTTGAGTTGCCCAACTTGAGAAGCTGATGAACAGTTCAATATATTGTCAATGCTGCGTAGAATCTCAATTCATATTCACTATAATATTTTTTTTAATTAAACCAAGACATAATATAAAAAACAAGTGGTTATACCAGCTGACTGTTTTGGGTTTTTTTAAATTATCTTCTGAACTGATACCTATAAATCCAGAACCCACATTTCTAGTAGGAAAATGTTTTTCTTTTTGCAGTTTGTCTAGCAAACAATCAATTTTTTAACAATATAGTAGTAGAGTAATGCTTATTTTTCTCCTTTTTCTCCCCCCACCCCATTCCTCCTTTCTCAGTCATTTTACTTTGTAGATCAATCATCCTCCATAGTTTCCACTCTACTTAGGAACCTGTGCTCTTGAGACATAGCGTAGTGCCATTAGGTAGATCAGTCTTTAGCTTTTCAGCTCTGGATTCTTCCTCTGGAAAGCTCTTTTTCAGAAATGTTCATCCCAGTTAGAGAATTTCATAGAGGATTTCATTCTTCCAGGGCAGGCTCATCTGTAAAAGTCTTCCATTTCGGCAAACCAAAGTTTAATGTAGCTATTGTTATACAAAAGGCTGCACTAAAACTTCCAAGTTTACTGTAGGACCCATGTTGAGTTGCAAATTTTTATATTTTTAAAATTTGACTTTGGGAAAAGAAACAAGCCTTTTAGAACATCGTGTCACTTTTAAACAATTTTAACAATTTTATTATTAACCCTTTAACTTCTTAAAAGATCTTAAGTCTTGCAGAGGTGCAGCACTTTGGCATTCCTCTGATCTTCCCCCATGATTTTTTGATTAACTACAAGGCAGGCTTGGTGTAATGTGCTAAAAAGGGTATGAAAATGAGAATGAGAAATTCTAGCTTGAAAAGATATACATCTTAAGGCAGTGATTTGCTGCTTTGCTGCCTTGTTTCTCTTTTTTTCCTGATTCTTGCATAGCTTAACTTAATTGCTGTTGTGTTTGGATTTAATGACTGTACTCTGGCTCAGTTTATATGAAGCGCAGTCCTTGTTTGACCTGGGGGTATTAAGAACAATGACAATAGGGCTAATACTTGTCTAAAGATCAATAAAATATGTTTTTGGACATACTGGTCTGTGTAAGGAGAACAGAATAGGTCCTTTCTGTTGTAAATAGGTTTGCTTTATTTGGCTGAAAATAACCTCTTTTATTTTTCCTTTGAGAGATGTTTTCTTGGGTGCTATCAGGAAAAAGTACAGAATAATAAAAATCCACCTCCTGCTTGTGGAAACATCAGAGCTGGGCTTTTTTTGGTGTATATTTGTACTGTTCTTAGATATATTTGTGGGTCTAGAAAGTGTGTATGAGATCACTGTGGAAACAAATAGATTAATATATATGAAGAAGTACTTGAAAAAGATACCTGTGTGGTGACTGCAGGTTTTTTGAGATGCTATTCCTGTCTGTGCGATGTTTTGTGTTCTTTTTTTTGGTCCCCTACAACAGCAGGTTACATCTTGTAGCAAATGAGCAGCTCTGATTGCTGAGCATCTCGCAGTGTCCCATCCCTGTGGTGCTTCAGGCCATTCTGCTCAACTAATTTATGCTAATAAACTACTCCATTCCTTAATGTTTTATCCAGCGCAATGGACTTGTCTGGGTCACTTGTGCCCCTGTGGTTATTCTTTCCAGGCTTCAGTGGGGCCGTTTGCACCTGAGGCTTGAGTAACATCTTGGGAAGAAGTCTGTAGTTCTGTCTAGTGCTGGCAGACGTGCAGAAATAAGCTTGAAATTTTATTTTGAGTTCCCTTATAGATCAGTATGTGTTAGGTGGGCATTGGGAGCACCCACCAGAGCAATCTAGAAGACTTGGGGTTTTTTTCTATGCTGATGTTTTAGATCTCAGCACCATCAAACTAATCTTTGTAGCCTTTTCACCACTTTTCATGACTTCAGCTTTAAAATATTGCTAGATTTCATAAATTAGCAAGGAATCACAGATTCATCTTCCCATTGACTGGAAGCTGTTGAGACTTTACATGGCGCAACCCATCAAATGTGCTGCAAAAACAGTGTTTGGGGGTAGGAGGAGGACAGGGGGTTGGGGGACATTAAAGTCTTTTGGCTGTTGAGACTTTACGTGGTGTAACCTATCCGATGTGCTGCAAAAGCAGTGTTTGGGGACAGGAGGAGGACAGGGGGTTGGGGGGCATTCAAATCTTTTCAGGAAATGAGGGAAAAGATCATGATCACGTTTCAGCCTCACTATTAAAAATGTCGTTAAACCATTGCTGCATTACAGACCAGTAAGGTTGTGTTACTCAGTTTCAGGATTACTAGCTCAATGATAAACTCCCAGAAGTTTATAATTCTATTTTTTTTTTTCCTTCTGGGTGTAATGTAGTGATATCTGTAATAGGGAATACATACTCCATCCAGTATCTTTTCCCAGTAATCCCTTTTTAAATTAGGGCTATGTTGGTATAGTTAGTCCTTACTAACTATGCATAGATTTCATTGTTTGTCTTTTTAATTTAAAAAAATGGCTAGAACTTTGGTTTTTTTGGGTGTTCACGTAGTCTTTCTGCTTGGAATAAATGGTAGCCAGTCCTTCAGATTGCTCCTGCTGTGAGGTTTTCCAGAGTGCAGCCGTTCAGTAATACAATTGCTCGCTGCGCTGCTGACAATTACAGCGTATCCTGCGTTAACGGCGGTTCAGAAGGTCAGTGGCAAATGTTGGGTGGCTTTTCTTACTGCAGCTGTTGTGGCTGAGCACACCCGGGCAGTGATAGGGCAGCACTGCTATAGGATAACAGCATATATTACATGTCATCTGGCTCCACATGCCCAAACTAAACCCTATTATATACTTTTTCGATCCTCTCAGTCCGTAGGATGCTCCTGGTGCTTCGCTCATGGCTTCTTTCAGCAGCAGCGTTTGGCCTTTGAGGTGCAATAATAGATTTCCCAAAGATCTGACAATTTAATGGGAAAACAATCTGTCAGCACTCAAAATGGGTAGAGGAGTTTCATTATGGACGTACTGTGTCTAAACTGGGGCTCAAATAAATTCGCTTTTGTTGTAAATGCCAGCTGCCCTTCTCCTCTGAGTGTGGTTCTTCTGGTGGCAGGGCTGGTTGTACGCAGATGCTCCCGCCGGTCATAGAATCATTGAATTGTCCAGGTTGGAAGGGACCTTTAAGATCATTTAGTCCAACCATTAAAAAAAAAATAAAAATAAATAAACAGACCACACACACACACCCCAACACTAAACCATATTCCCTTCTCTGGACACGCTCCAGCCCCTCAAGGTCTTTTTTTGTGGTGAGGGGCCCAAAACTGGTCACAGCCCTCGAGGTGAAGCCTCACCAGTGCCCAGGACAGGGGGACAATCACTTCTCGGGTCCTTTAAGATCATCCAGTCCAACCATTAACCTCACTCTGATAACACCCATCGCTAACCCATGTCTCTAAGCACTATGTCAAAGAATCTTATAAATACCTCCAGGGATGGTGCTTCCACCCCTTCCCTGGGCAGCCCATTCCAAGGCTTAACAACCCTTTCAATGTAAAAATTGTTCCTAATCTCCAATCTGAACCTCCCCTGGTGCAACTTGAGGCCATTTCCTCCTGTCCCATCAACTGTTCCTTGGGAGAAGAGACCAACCACAGCCTCTCTACACCCTCTTTTCAGGGAGTTGTAGAGAGATTCCACCCTGTTCCCACTTTTCTACTTTGAAAGTTTAATCCTTGACTGTGCTGGTATGTCCATACCTCAGTTCAGTCTGGCCAGACCTACTGCAAATGTCCCTCAGCCCCCAGAGGAGGTGTTATGGATAGATGCTCCCCTCGGATCCAGAGTCACTAACCCACCAGTGTCATCGCTGGCCAGTTGGGTAGGTTGGACCTATTCAGAGCATTAATGGATTAGAAACCTTGCTATAGGCAGGAAGTGTAAGGAAAATATTTGGGCAGAGTTAATTTTACTGGAGTTTCAGAATTTTATCAAATTCAGCTTTTCCGTGGTCCTTCAAAGCAGGGCTTGGCAGCAGAAGAAAAGGAATGGCACGTGTGAGAGAAATCCAGGACTTCTGCTTTATTGCACTGACAGAACCAAATTGTTCAATCTGTTGCCTCATCTGTTTCTTGCCGTAGCTGGGAGTTGTAAAGGTCAGGCCATCGCAGCACAAAGAATATAATAGTTACCATGCTGCATCTCGCCGTGTCACCAGCTGGCTACTGCCTCTTCCTCCCATCCAACATCCAGGCTCTTTCCCAAAAAACGTCAGCAGAGTCCTCTTGCCTATTTTGGGAACGTGTCAAAGTCAAAAAGTTTGGGGAGGTGGCGACGTGGGATGCCCGGGGATGGGCCATGGGCTCAGCTGCTCTTCCAGAGGGATGCAGTGATTCTCAGTTTGAAGTCATTCTCCTCACCGTGAGAGGGGCAACTTTGTGGGGGTCCCTTTTTTCTGAGGAAAAAGGACCTTTGGGTATGGACACGGCTACAAGGCAGTAGGTGGTGTATGAAAATCACTGTGAATATACATGAATAGTGAGATAAGGAGTGATACAAATAAATATGTATGAAACTCACTGCTATGGAAGACCTTTCCTCTTTAAATCTGATCTTCAGGGTGACATCTGATGTACCCATCTCTCTTGAAAATATCCGATGGGTGCACAGGCACAGTTAAGGTGTTGAAGTCATTCTCCTCACCGTGAGAGGGGCAGCTTTTTGGGGGTCCCTTTTTTCTGAGGAAAAACATCCTTTGGGTATGGACACGGCTACAAGGCAGTAGGTGGTGTATGAAAATCACTGTGAATATACATGAATAGTGAGATAAGGAGTGATACAAATAAATATGTATGAAACTGACCGCTATGGAAGAGCTTTCCTCTTTAAATCTGATCTTCAGGGTGACATCTGATGTACCCATCTCTCTTGAGAATATCCGATGGGTGCACAGGCAAATTTAAGGTGCTTTATCATCCTCCTGACCCTTCCTCAGTTTAGAACTGAGTCCTCTGGCTCTTCTATCTCCCTGTTTTTCCATATTTTTGATATGTATTAAATGATGAAGCTCACATGAAGATTAACAACACTCATTTAGCAATATTTGACAGGATAAAAACAGAAGTAAAAGCCAGTTATTCCTCCCTTCCAGTATTTTTTTAGCGGTTTTGCATCCTGACAACCCTTTCCCTTTGCAGAAACCAGATCGGTGCTTCATATCACGTTAAAACTATGAAGTTTACTCCACTTTGAGGTGCCTCAGTGTGTTAGCATTTGCTGGGTTTTGCTATAGGTTGTCAGGAGCCATCGATGAATCAATGATGTTTGTATTTTAAAAGATAAAATTAAATTCAAAAGTTCAGAAAGTTTTGCTTTTAAGAATAAAGAATTAATATGTGTTAAATGATGAAGCTTGCATGAAGATTAACAACACTCATTTAGCAGTATTTGACAGGATAAAAACAGAAGTAAAAGCCTCCCTTCCAGTATTTTTCCTCCCTTCCCGTATTTTTTTAGCAGTTTTGCATCCTGACAACCCTTTACCTTTGCAGAAGCCAGATCAGTGCTTCATATCACATTAAAACTATGAAGTTTGCTCCACTTTGAGGTGCCTCAGTGTGTTGGCATTTGCTGGGTTTTGCTAGAGGTTGTCAGTAGCCATTGATGAATCAATGATGTTTGTAATTTAAAAGATAAAGTTAAATTCAAAAGTTCAGAAAGTTTTGTTTTTAAGAATACTGGGGTAATAAAAAATAAAAATGATGGTTATTGAGTTATGGCCAAGACCTTGTGTCTTCCATGGTCCTCTTGGGACCCACAGCAAAAAACCAGTGCTGTCGTTGGAGATTAGGGACCATTTCCTCTCACTTACTGGTCTCCATTCCAGTTGTGCACTTGGCAAATCAGAACAATATAAAAAAATACTATTTTAGCATAGTGTGTCTTAGACTTCAGTGCTTTGTGTTAAGAACCTCCATCACAGGTGAAAGTTAAGGGAAGAGAGGTGGTTGGTTTAAATGATGAATTTATTAATTGGGTTAGGTTTCTAAGATGTACTAACTGCTTTTTTTGGCACATGTAACAAGGGACAAAAATGCCTTTTGGTAAATTCTGCTAGCTGAAACTTCTTGTTTGGCTAATATCATAATTAAATCTTTACTGTTCAGTGTTCAAAGTATTCTCTGCTATTGCTGTTCAGGGAAAAGTATTGCCATCACTTGGTTTTTTTATTTCTTCAAACCTTGAGAAGTTATCCGTGTTTGACTGAATGGAAGATCTTTGTTTTGTGTTTCAATACTTGGAATGCTTGTGAACTTTAAACTTTTTATTGCCTTATATTAAAAAAAAAGAAGGAGGGGAGAGGGCATATTCCTGCAAGTGGTATATGATATTTTAATACATCCTGGTTTTGACTGTTCCTATGTCTCGTCCTTCAGAATTGTGTTTAATTGTGATTTACTTTTCATTCCCAAAAGGTGCCATACTTGGCAGATCAGAAACACAGGAGTGCATCTACTACAACGCTAATTGGGAAAAAGATAAAACAAATCGCAGTGGGATTGAACCTTGTTACGGTGATAAAGATAAAAGGCGACACTGTTTTGCTACATGGAAGAATATTTCTGGATCAATTGAAATTGTGAAGCAAGGCTGCTGGCTAGATGACATCAATTGTTATGACAGGTAAGTGAGTCTTCTTATAGATTTTAAATTTACTTGTAATTTTAAACTGGTTTGCCTGTCCATAATTTCTACATCCTCCGCTCTGCAAACAGGACTTGAGCCAAATGATGATACAGGAATTTGTGAAGAGTTACCTTGGTTTTAAACACACAAACACATGTATAAGTTGTGTATTTTTTTTTTCCTTTCTCACTTACATGGATTTAGGGACCTGACTTCATCTAAGTACTTTGTCTTGTTTGCAGAATAGCATGTTTTACCTTCTCTTATTTACTTACTGTATATTAAAAACCAGGTGTTTAATTTACTCTTTTTTGGGCCATTGATAATATGTTTTCTAGTGACTTGTTATTGCCAAACAATGCAAATATAGATATTGAAACAAGAACACAAGATTCTCTAGTTCAATCTTCCAAAGTCTTTAGAGTAGGAGTCAGCACTTTACGTCTGCTCTTTACTAAAACGTGGAATTATTTTATTCAACTCATTTATTATAAATAGCCTGTTTATTAAAAAGCTCACCTCAGTGACAGCTCGAAGAGTCATGGAATATTCTAAAATTCCAGTCCTTTTTTTATAACAGATGGTCTAGCGAGTACCCATGAGCAGTAACAGCAGGACTTGAGGCTGGTTAGATACTGCCTGAATAAAGGTCATGACTCTCTTAAGAAATGGTATTATATTTTTTTGAAGTATTGTACTAAGTTT
Organism: Calidris pugnax; assembly: GCF_001431845.1. Lineage (NCBI taxonomy): Eukaryota > Metazoa > Chordata > Aves > Charadriiformes > Scolopacidae > Calidris > Calidris pugnax. The sequence goes on along the minus strand of NW_015090831.1, from coordinate 505,492 downwards.
TATTTGACCAAAACTGTTAATGTATGGAATGGGAGAGAATTAAGAAAATAAATGTGTAATAGATCTTCATTAAAATTTATTTAAAAATTATTTCTAGTGGTATTTTAGAAATTTTTCCTTTTATGTTTCTTAAGTGAGTAGAAGAAATCATTATCATCATTTCTCCCAAATAAAGTTTCCCCACAGACTGACCAAAACTGTTAATGTATGGAATGGGAGAGAATTAAGAAAATAAATGTGTAATAGATCTTCATTAAAATTTATTTAAAAATTATTTCTAGTGGTATTTTAGAAATTTTTCCTTTTGTGTTTCTTAAGTGAGTAGAAGAAATCATCATCATTTCTCCCAAATAAAGTTTCCCCACAGACTAGGAGGCGTTCTCCATCAATGACAGTTTGTTTGTTACTAATATTTAGTAACGACTAGGAGGCGTTCTCCATCAATGACAGTTTAAAGTTACTTGTTTGTTACTAATATTTAGTAACTGTAAGTCAATTAGGATTGGAAAGTGGTTTTTTTTCCAGTCCGTTCTCAGTTATAGCTTTGCAAAAGAAGTGGGGATATTTACCATTCCTGAACTAAGTTTATTCACGAAGTGAAATGTTCCACTTCTAGGCTGGAAATAGAATTTTTCAATTTGGAAATAAAATTAGCTTCTGTAGCATTGTTATCCCACTGGTTTCACACGTGTCTTTGAACAGTCTAAAAAAAAAAATGATATTAAATTCTCGCTTGAGCAAAGAAAAGAAGTTGAAAGAAGAAAAAAAAATGCAGGAAGGACAGCAAGGAAATAGTTGAAAAGTGGGTAAAAATTTGTCTGGCTCAAAGACCTCATTAACTGTAACTTGTCAAATTTGTCTGGCTCAAAGACCTCATTAACTGTAGGTTGTGATGAGAATGCACGCCTGTAAGTCAATTAGGATTGGAAAGTGGTTTTTTTTCCAGTCCGTTCTCAGTTATAGCTTTGCAAAAGAAGTGGGGATATTTACCATTCCTGAACTAAGTTTATTCACGAAGTGAAATGTTCCACTTCTAGGCTGGAAATAGAATTTTTCAATTTGGAAATAAAATTAGCTTCTGTAGCATTGTTATCCCACTGGTTTCACACGTGTCTTTGAACAGTCTAAAAAAAAAAATGATATTAAATTCTCGCTTGAGCAAAGAAAAGAAGTTGAAAGAAGAAAAAAAAATGCAGGAAGGACAGCAAGGAAATAGTTGAAAAGTGGGTAAAAATTAGAAATCATTAAAGACCTCATTAACTGTAGGTTGTGATGAGAATGCACGCTGCCTTGTTTGTCTGAAAGAATCATTTAAACAAAATCTTATCTGTGGGAGTGAGGAGTGGGTTACTGACCAGGGACTTACACTGTGATGAACTCCAAACAACAGCAAATTAAGAACATTAAAAAAATAAATGTTTTATGGAAGATACGGTACAGCGTAGTTGTAAGAGCTGGTTCTATAAAATAACCCTGATTTTTGAAGATGAACCCAAACCTTTGCCAATCTTCAGCTGTATTTGAAACCCTCAACTATTTCTGCAGGATTTTCAAATTCTTCTCTTTCTGCTGTCAAGTTGTCTTCTGCATGATGCCTGGTTTTCTTTCTCCACTTGAGCAGTTTCAGCTTATTTGTTAATAGGACTCCTTTCCTGCAGTTAATTCATTGAATAAACCCTGAAGTGATGTAAGTCATAATGAGCATAATGTAAGCAGTGGAAATTGTAGAAATTTCACCTTTTTCTTTTTTTTATTAAAAACAAAAATTCTCCTCCCCACTTATCTCTAATGCATGTACTCTGAGTTTACGGTTAAAGCTGTTTGATCATTTGTTTGTCCTGTTTAAATCTAGATTGTGAACTGTTCTTCAGTGTCCTGTTGGAGGTTTTGTTTAACTTCATGCTGTTTCAGTTTTAATAATATAATATGCAATATAAAATAACATTTTAATTTGTTTCTTCAGATGTAAGTTGTATTTGGGTAGTACATTATCCTGGGTGATTTAATAAAGTTCACTTCAAATTTTAAATATGAGTGTATGTTTTCTCTTGAACAGAAAAAAAAAATCAACTTAAAATTAATAACTTTTTTATTACTATCTCTTATAGGAATGATTGCATAGAGAAGAAAGACAGCCCTGAAGTGTTTTTCTGCTGTTGTGAAGGCAACATGTGCAACGAACGCTTCTTCTACTTTCCAGAAATGGAGGTCACGCAACGTAAGTTGGACGAAGACATTTATTGAAGGAGCTGCTCAGCAGAGTTCTGAAATATTTAATATCTTGCGTGTTCAGGAGATGAAACTTTTTAGAATGTTGTGGTCAGTTTTTTTCCTGCCAGGAGGTTTCTGATTCCTGGGTGAAGAGCGCTGTGTAGGGTCACATAAAGAGCTGAGAAAATTGCCAGTTCATTTCTTCAGTGGTGAAAGGTCTCTCTGCTTGAAGTGATTGAAATTGATAAAAGGTGGTTCAGCTCTTTTTGGACGGTGAGAAGGAAGGATAATCTGCAGTAATTGGCTGTTTTAAGATACAGAAGTTACTGTCAAATCTTACCTTAATTGTATAGTTAAGCTTCTGTAAGTGTCTATAAATCACTGGGCTAAAAGCCATATCATCCTCATATCCATGTACCAGCTCCTCTTCTTGAAACAAAGCTCTTGCTATTTCTTTACTTAATTGGCCCTTTGAGTTTCTCTGTAAATTGACACAGTAACCTTTAAAAAGGGGGAAAAGAATTTCCTCCCAGGTTACAAAGAAAATCAGATAGCCAGACTTAAATAATTATTTTAAAAAACAATAACTAAAAAGATAATTTGATTATTCTTGCGTATCTTCTTCCAGTCAAGAAGCTAATCTTTGTTGCGAAACTGAATAATGTTAATAACTGAACTGAAAACAGCAAATGTCTTGAGTACCAAATAGCCGGAGGAAGTTGTTTATGAAATTAAATAACATTTTCCATGAGATTAAAATAGCCCTTGTTGACCCAAGAGGTATTCTTGTCATTTTTGCCAGTGATACTGCTAAGGCAATAATTGACATTATTCTTCTTCGCTCTCATGAAACCTCCGTTGCCCCGGGGGCCTGTGGCTGCCCCTGCTGCCTCAAAGTGGGGCTTCTCTGGAGGCTTTCTGGAGGTCCTACAGCAGCATCTTCAGCCAGAGGACTCTCACTTTCAGCAAACCAACAGCACATAGAAATGTTGGCAGATCATTTCTGGCCTGTCCTACTTACTAATGGCATCTTCTTTGTGCGCGTTCCAAAGACTAAACCTCTGTATCGATTCTTTTTCCATCCATTCAGTGATGACATTCTTGGTTTCTTTTCAAAATACCAACACCTCGTGCACGCTGCAGGTGGATGGAGCTTCTAAGTGAGATGTGCTGATGGGTAAATCTGGGGATCTAAGTTATTTCTGTGCTTTCCAAAACACCACCTCTTAAATATGTGTCTGTTTCTATTAGAATACGCTGTTTAATCAGGTATTTTCAGCCTGTTGTGCTGGCCATTGGAATGGGCTGCCCAGGGAGGGGGTTGAGGCACCATCCCTGGAGGTGTTCAAAAGACGGGTTGATGTAGTGCTGGGAGGTCTGGTTTAGTGATGATGTTCCTTGTTTGTTGTGTGGGTGTCTATTTTTGTCAGTTAGGTTGACGGTTGGACAAGATGATCTTTAAGGTCCCTTCCAACCTAGAAGATTCTGTGATTCTGTGATTGATTCTTTTTCCATCCATTTGGTGATGGCATTCTTGGTTTCTTTGCAAAACACCAACACCTCATGCACGCTGCAGGTGGATGGAGCTTCTAAATTAGACATGCTGATGGGTAAATCTGGGGATCGAAGTTATTTCTGTGCTTTTAAATATGTGTCTGTTTCTGTTAGAATACGCTGTTTAATTTTCAGCCTGTTGTGCCGATTGCAAGAACTTTTAGAAAATGGGGATGCTAGATATTTCACACACTGGATGACTTTTGTTTCTTAAAACCTGTATCCTCTTTTTCTTTCTTCAGCAACTTCGAATCCTGTCACACCCAAGCCACCTCTGTTCAACACCTTGCTTTATTCGCTGGTGCCTATCATGGGAATTGCAGTCATTGTGCTCTTCTCCTTCTGGATGTACAGACATCACAAGCTGGCCTATCCTCCAGTGCTCGTCCCGACCCAAGTAAGTCTCTGTGTTACCATTTTGTGGCAGTTTTTTAATGATAAAATCATTTTCTGAAGAGGAGAGAAAAAAGCTTGGAACTGGGATGCAGGTATCGGTTAATAGGGATGTAAAGAAATTCTTCAGCTCAGCTCGTGGCCCTGCTGGGATTCCTCTCAGCTTTTTTCCTCTTCCTTGTTTACGTATTTTCTGTTTTGTCTTCAAATGTTTCAGTTTTCGCAGTGTTTGTGTTTTACTTAGAAAATATTAGGAGATTGTGGTCTCCAAATGAGATCTGTAAACTGGCTGCGTTACATCAAAACAACCCTTTTTTGCTGCTTGCGCGTGGTTCCTGCTGTTGTCAGGCTCCAGCTGATTCCGTAGGTGTCATTAATACTAGTACTAGAATTTCTCTTCTTTCAGTTACTTCTGGAGATGAAATGGAGATTAGAAGGCATTTATGAAAAGAGTTAAGATGGTAAAATGTGGTAGCGGAAACACAGATCAGCAGCTTATCCAGAGACCCCAAAATTTGGGGTTTTGCAGTAGGAATTGAACTTAGGCTCCTTAACTCAGTGCAGCGACCCCTGGGAATAGACTCCCTCTCTCACAACGATGATAGGCTGATGCTATTTATGATTAAATACAATTTAAGCACTTGTTATTTTGGGTAGGTTTGTCTTTAAAAAGGATTGATACGCGTTCGCTCCGTCCTGCCGGCTTCTGTGATATTTCTGTTTGACTTCAGGGCGTTCCAGGAAACATTATTGCCTGTGGTTGATAAAGAAAATCCTTTCGGTTTCAGTTTCGTAGTAAGAGAGAAGAAAAATTTGGGGGGAGGCAGTGGGCATATGTTCTTGCCAAATGAGAAGAACATAATTTAGAGGAAAAAAGTATGTTTCCTGTCCTTGCGGAAAGTATTGCAGATCCTCAAACTTCATGCAATCTGTTAGCATAATTATTTCATCCATCTCCATTTTTTCTCCTGTATTTGAGACTTTACATCGGCCCCGTAGTCTTCACTGTAAGATCAGACCTGTAACTGCCAGTTGTGCAAATAATTTCAGCATGTGATTTCCTTTCTAAATTTAAAGAAATTAAGTAATGCTCACAGTGACAGAAAAGCAAGCAAATTCTAAATATGTGTGAGGTATCAAGCACTTGAGTTTTGATATTCTTCCTCCTTTTTATTGCAGTTCTTTTCTTGCATGGTTTATGTTTGGTACAGGAGTGGACACGTCATAAATTTTTAATAAATAGGGTAATAACCTGTTTTGTTAATGCTCAGATTGTATCTCTTGGGATAAGTATATGTTGGTGCTTGAGCTAGTTATGGTGTAATAACATTTTCTTATCTTGTGGTGAATAGGCATTAAGGTTTGATGTGGAAAGTCAGGAAAAGCTACTTCTGCCTGAAAAACTAAATGAAATTATTATGGAAATAGAACTTATAAATATTCTCCCATATGGAGCAGAGCAGTATTTCCCACTTTAAATGTGATTAGAGCTGATTTGAACAGGAGGCAGAGGAAGCAGGAAGAGAGGGGAAAAGTATTAGTAACTTTATAACCACGAAACAAACATTTAAATATTTATGCAATTAATACATTAAATATTCCCATTACGGTGTAATAATTAGGGCATGAGCAGAGTTTGTAGGCGAATGGCTTCTTTTCTAACTCTTTCTGTAGCAAAGGGTAGAATGCATAGATGAGATGTATAGCAGATCCTCACTAGGGAACAGGGACTCCTCTGGAGGAGATAAAGGTTATCTCCTTTTACTGGGTTTATTCTGGGTGGCGATGGGTGCGGTACGCCCTGGTACTAACCTTGCTTTCTGTTGAAATTCGAGGGGAGATGAGGAATAAGTAAAAGGTAGACATAAGGAAATGCTGAAGAATGTGACATATTCGAAGGATTTAGGAGAAGGGGGGATAAATAAATAAAAAAAAAATCAGCAAAAGGGAAAGAAATTGTTTGGAATATTTCAAAAAAAAAGGAAGAAATATGCTAGAAGAAATTTTTGAACCTGGAGTGAAATATAAAGGACAGACATCCGAGAAAATTCGAACAACTTTGTATTTCTTTTGGAAATAAAGTAGTTTCATGGTCTGTGCGTGTCCCAGGCAGGCAGCTCCTACACTCAGGTCACAGCTATGGGGATGAACTGAACTTTATATTCCCTTTGAATAGGCAGATAATTATTTTTAAATTTCTGGTAGTATATTTAGCTTAGAGGTTTGGTTTAAGACTGGAAAGCAGTAGATATTATTGTTTAGTTCTTGCTTTCTTCCAGCTATTTGGGCAGAGAGGTGAAGGGGTCACTAGAGTGGGATGTTGCTGAGATGCTCTTTGCTGGTGTTGGGGGTGGCCGTGCTGGGCAGGTTCCACGGCGTGTGACAGGGACAGACTGTGTCCTCCCAGGTGCCACCACCAGCACGGGGACATGTCCCCTCTCCTGCAGCTTCTCCAAGTCTTGGCTTCCCCACTGCTTTGTCTCTTGGTTTTGCTGGGAACTGTGTGCCTCACTGCAGTGTGTGGGGTGCTAGCCAGTGAAAGCTGTCAAATTTTATAAAATCTGTCACTCTTTAAATTCTTAATGAGTTATTAGCAAATGTAAGTTTGCTAAATACATATGTGTGTATGTAAAACAGTTTGAAAGGACTATTTCGTTTGCTTATTTATATTTGATTTAATCATGCAGCAAACATATTCTCATGTCTGATCAAGTTCACAAAGAAAATGGATTAGTATTTAAAATATTTCAATCTGTGTGTTTTTGTATAAAAAGAGTTACTCTCACCTGGTTACCCACCAGTTACACTCAAAAGCTCCACCATATTTGCAGACAAAAGCTTTTACTCTCAAATTAGGTGCAGTTTAGTTTTCCCCCACAGCATCTAGGTTGAGGTTCACCAAGGGCAGGAGCCCGTGGGTGCCACCAGCCCCCTGCAGTGCTCCAGGCTGGGGGCAGAGGGGCTGGAGCTGCCCCATGGAAAAGGACCTGGGGGTGTTGGTCACCTGTGGGCTGAACAGGAGCCAGCAGTGTGCCCAGGTGGCCAAGAAGGCCACCAGCATCCTGGCCTCGATCAGGAACAGTGTGGGGAGTAGGACCCCAGAGGTGATGGTCCCCCTGGGGCACTGGTGAGGCCCCACCTTGAGGGCTCTGACCAGTTTTGGGTCAGACCTTGAGGGGCTGGAGCGGGTCCAGAGAAGGGCAACGGAGCTGGTGAGGGGTCTGGAGCACAAGTCTTGTGAGGAGAGGCTGAGGGAGCTGGGGGTGTTCAGCCTGGAGAAAAGGAGGCTGAGGGGAGACCTTCTCGCTCTCTCCAACTCCCTGAAAGGAGGGTGTAGCCAGGGGGGGTCGGTCTCTTCTCCCAAGGAACAGGCCATGGGACAAGAGGAAATGGCCTCAAGTTGCACCAGGGGAGGTTCAGGTTGGAGATTAGGAGAGACTTTTACAGGGAAAGGGTTCTGAAGCCTTGGAATGGGCTGCCCAGGGAAGGGGTGG